>NW_009934837.1:0-1175 GCF_000696875.1 Nestor notabilis
CGTTCTCTCTTTTCATTGGGCTTATATCTGGAAAATATTGATCTCTCTGAAGGCTATTACAGTCTTCATTAACATGTTTTCAGGCATAACTTTCAAATACACAGTATTGCAAAATGTTAATGCTTGACATGAGGCTCCTGTGAACTACTAAAAGCTCCCTTCAGGGTGTGTTTCATCAACATGTTGACAGAATAGACACTCCAGTCTAGATTGACAAGAAGCTTGGCTCTATTATCAGTAGCGAATAAGTACGAGGGACTCAACCTGGCAACAAATTAGCTGAATGTAATGCAGTTTGGGAGTAACCTAACACAAAAATGACTTCATAAATTAAACAACTTGAGTTTTGCTATGTCTAGGACAGGAAAAAAAAAATTAGGGAGCACTTTCACTAGCAGGAACATCAGTTACCATAAGCTACATGTGAAATGCTGTTGTCTTCAGGTAAGAGTTAATCTGCTTTACTAAATAGAATATGTCACCCTCTCATAGGTGAATTATACAATTACACACTTAAATTATATGTAATCAAGGTATTCTGTAAGATTTCCCTTCATAAATGCCTTGGAGATTTCTGTGAACAGAGTGAATTTGAATTTATTACTTTTACAATGCGTTGTTCAAATAATTTAAAAATCAGTAATTAAATGTAAGAAAATCAATAATTAAATGTAAGACCAAACAAGTCTCCATCCATATGTTTAAAAAAGGAGGTCAGTATTTACAGGATGACCTGTGTGAATAATGAAAAGATACCAGAAATTTTTGTGAACATATTCTCATTTTAAATATACACCTTGGCATAAAGGTAGATGAACAGAATACATTCAATTCCAAGAAAGGATATAAGTATAGAGAGTAAATATAGGATGATAATTTTATTTTTAGTTACAGAACTGGTGAGATGAGAGTGAGGATAGAACATCCAGTTGTGAAATTCCACATTTAAGAAGATATTGATTAAAATGAGAAGAAGGAAAGGGTTATGAAAAATGCACCCTTGGAAGTTTCATTTGTAGTCAATTTGAGGAGCTTGTCTATCTGTTCACTTTTTCGTAAGATTACGAACCTGAGTCCAGCATACAATCATAGAATCAAAGAATGGTTTGGGTTGGAAAGGACCTTAAGATCATCTGCTCCCAATCCCCCTGCCATGAGCAGGGACACTTCGCACT
>NW_009934838.1:0-8341 GCF_000696875.1 Nestor notabilis
GTGCTTCAACTTTCAGCAACCCCACGACAAAGGGTTTTTCCCAATGGAGTCAAATACTGCACACAGGAACTTTGTTTTAATGGGGTAGATTTTAGTTCCTTTTGCTCTATAAAAAGATATAAAGATAATAATTTTATGACTACGAAGTTTTGTAAAACTACAAAGTTTTTCAAATTTTATTAATCCAAGAATGAAACAGAACTTACAAAACTGTCAAATTATCAGTTACATTTGAACAGAGGGAACTTAGGTTCTATGGAGAGATTATATTTTTATATGTATTTCCTATATGGAGAGATTGTATTTTTAGGAAACAGAACACTGATGTAATGCTATTCTTATCAGTTACTTGGAGTCACATATATACTGATGTAAGTATATACACGTATGTACGCATACATCCCCCAATATACATGTAATTAATATGAGCTTATGGGTAAGGAGAGGCTATGGCTTAGTAAGTAAATAGGTTTAGAAGCATGTGCCAAATATCCAATCTGTACACACAGCATAAATGTACTGTAAATACAAACTAATCTAAATAAAACTTGTTTTGCTATAACTGCAATTGTCATATTGCAAGGTTTTTTTGCTTGTGATTCCCAGGAGATGGGCTGTCCTCTTCTGCCCTTATGGCAGGTCTTTTCCTGCCTCCTTTACAAATGCAGTAAGCAGCAGAGAGATGGAAACCAACTTCACTATCATTTGTCACTGCAGAAGACGTTCCTTTCTCCATCATCCACTTCTGAAAGAGCAGGTTATCTTTGCCTCTTTTGTTATTCAGATGAGACAACTATTCTTTTTGTTACCTTTGTAAATTTTTGTTCTTTTAACATTTTCTGAAGACTTAAATTTTACTGCTGTTTGTAGCCCTTCCTTGTCCCTTTGGCCTAGCAACTCATGGTACTTTCATTAAAATGGCATTTTGGGGATCAATAATAGCAGGAAAGCATACTGATGCAGCAAACAAACAGCACTGAACTTTCTAGACCATATGCACACAGAGCCAGGAGAAGCTTCACATTTTAGAATGACAGAAACGTCAGTGTCTGGCTGGACAGTTCACTACATGAGAAGCAAGTTTTCCACATTTACTTCAGATATTGTTATTTGGGTGCATGAACACCTTTCATATGGAGTTTAGTGAGCAGCTGTCCAGAGTGACTGCCTGGAATTCTGAAAGGAAACATTGACTTAGCAACTGAACCCCTTTTCAACAGTGGCCAAAGAAAAGGTTCAGAGAAAAACACAAGGCTCCTGTAACATGTATCTGTAATGAGTATAACATGACTCCTTTCAGCTGTGGGAAACATACCCCTAACAGAAACTCTTTGGGAGCCTTCTACTAGTTTTCTGGTTACTGAAGCACTTCCACAGTGTGATTCTTAGTGGTCAGGACTGCAGTCCTTCAGGAACCGTAAGAATCCAAGGAAAAATAGGCTCTCCCTGGTCCTTAACAATCCTGTCTTTTAAGAGATTAAAAATTCAGTCTATAGATTTAACATACTGAATTTTCATCACACATATATTCTCTAGAGATAAAACTTATCTTGTGAAGAATATATACTCCCCACCATCCTCCCAAACTCCTATTTTTTGTTTTTCTTTATTAATTTTTACTTCTAGAGTAGAAATACTAGCATGGAGTATGTGTTTTGGCTTAGGATAAACAGTAACAGCATGGAAAAGCTGGTGCTGGGTTCTGTCCTGTGTCATTGCCTGAGTTAGTACAAGTAGTCAGAAAAAGATGAGACCCTATTTACATTTAGGCAGTTTTGATATAACATTGATACCTCATGGTTTTATTCCTTCTGCATTGTAGTACTGTTTTAAAAATCTGTGAGACTGAGGTGGAGGCATATCTGTAACATTCATGATATAGGGATTTTAAAAATGTATTATGTGTTAGCTAATAGCCATGGACATGTTAGTAATGGAAGAAATCCTGTTGCTGCAATGAGCTTTTGTAGTGGTTACATGTACAAGACATTTGTAGAAACCTAGCCTAGCCTGTTACAGAAGCAACTAGATAAAATGCTTTTCCAAATTAAATACTCTCTAATTCTCTAGTCTAGTTGCACATTTTAATTCTGAATCTAATAAACTGTAAATGTGACTTCAGAATTTTTGTATAATATCAAGAATTTGGATTAAATTAAAAAAATGAAATTATACTAAGCAGATATTTTTAACAATTATAGTGCAATTAAAATATGCAATCAAGCTTGCATAAAATACACAATAAATCTCAGGATATATTTACACAATATTCTCTTTATTTAAGTAGAAACTATACTAGTTTCTAACACTACTGGAAAACTAGCTGAGCTCTCCTAACTGCACCATAGATTAATTTTTCTGTAACGACTCTGCTGCAACATCTTGACTGATGTTTCCATGAGCAAAGCAGATTCCAGTTTGAACTCCTAATTGCATACACCACAGCAGTGTCTTTTTTCACATCTTACAATGTCCTCTTAGCTTTGCCTTTTTCACATTCAACATCTCCTGCATAACCTATTCAGAAATGACTGACAGTTCAATTTGGGCTGAATTCACACTATATACAAGGGGAGATTCTGGACCATAAATATTGGCGAAAGGAAGAACAAAAAAAATTTTTGCCTTGGGCCAATTTGAGCAGGTTTTGTATTGGCAAAGAAAAAACTAAAAATAGTTGAAATACGAGACTATAAGGGTTCTATATATACTGTAGGCAAGGAGAATTTGGCATTGTTTAATTAATTTTTGGGTCTTGGGCAGAATAACATTTTCAGACATTTCTATAAAAATTGCTGACTCTAGCCTGGAGATGTGAGCAAGGAGTAAAACAGTAACATTTCAATGAACAAAACATAGATTTTCACACACTCTACAGAGACTGTATATAGTCTCTAGCAGTGCAAATCACTGTTTCATCAGTTTCTTACATTTGAATCCTTTGAAAACAGACCTCTTAACAGTCCCTAGTTCCTCAAAGGATGATCATCACTATCTTCAAAAAAGTAGTCAAGGTCATAATTGTAGGACAGAAAAGCTGATTAAGATATAGTCAACTACCTCAACCACCCTGCAGAAGAAACACTTGCACTGTACTGCAAGAGGCGTTTTTTTTTTAAATCCTTTCTGTTTAGAGCAAATGCTTTAGAGTATGAAAAAGGTTGGTCAAATCTCTCAAGATGCCAACTTAGATGGAACTCAGATCATGTATCATCATGGGAAATTCACTCACAGTTGCCTAGGTTCTGGTAATATTTACAATATTCAACCAAATATAGGGAAATTCAAGAAACTCCTATCTTCTATTACCATCCAAAACTTGTTTTATTCTTAATTAAAAATATCTCTGCAACCAAAGGTGTATTCATACCTCCATTTGTACGATGACCTTGAGAACTATATGATTCTTTGTGACACGTGCCCCTGAGGGCACACATTTACTTTCTAGACTTTCAAGGGATTGAACTTTGATAAATTGGAGTATTTTTAAGATCCAAATATCTGTGAAAGGAAAAGCACAGAAAGTTTAGAATTTATGCAGCGTTGGGGAAAACAGAAGAATCCTCATGAGAATTCTGAGTGACAGGAGACACATGTCAGTTACTATATTTCTAAAAATTACAAAGAGGGAAAGATAATTTTGAGAAATCAGCAAAAATTCTCTCATATTTCAAAAGTGTTGGTATTAAACATTAAGCTAAATAGAGTAAAAAGTGATTTTCATGAAGTCATTGGATTTTCTAGAGGTTGGAATAAATGTATTCTGAAAAAATTGACTGTATTTATAATACAAATATTTAAATGTATATGTCATAAGATGCAGGTGTCCTTTGTTCCTTATTCCTTCAAATAAAGCAAGGGATTGCTTCATTTTTCAGAACTGATGGGTGCCTAGAAAGAACAAAGATTCATTCACAGGTACATTCACAAGCAAACTTACATTAGCTTGATTAACAGATACAAATAATGACTCCTAAGAAATATAGTGATATAGGAAAGGAAAGGAACAGTATTTGTGGTACAGCTGGAACAGTTACTTCCTTAGAAGTAGAAGAAACTCGCAGTAGGAAGCACAGTCTAATACAGAAAGGAAAGGGAATCTTGGACTCTGCAGCTCTAATGTAGACACTAAATATAAAAAAGATAGTTTTTAAAAAAGACTAACCATGTTCTTGTGCCATAATTTTTCTAGATTTCCTTTATTCAGTCTGTGAAATACAAGTAATTATATTTCCATTGTTTTGTAGCATGCAATCCACAATGAATTATGCTATCAGTGTTTTTAAGTTTTGTGTGGGTTAGTTTGTATTGCTGTAATTGAAAGGACATTTATGTGAATATCTTCATAACCCAGGACACCGAGTCTTCTTTATATAATGGACATGATGTTTTGCAAGAAAACATTCTCTTTAACACAAAGGGTCATGGTACTTCATACTTTGAGTCACAGGAAGGTCCCTTTGTCTGAATCTTTTACATTCCTCATTTAAGAAAAAATTCCATCTTCTGTCTGAACATGTAAGTCTGTGGAGTGGTTAATTGCCTTTTAAATGTTCTGTCCAGCTCTAATCAAAGCCATGTATTATTGAGTCTCTATGTACTGAACTGAAGCACTAGCAGTTCTGAACAGGCTATACAACTAATTTTTTTAAGTGATATGATAGTGCTATTAATACAAGTATTTTTTATTTTGTCAAGGAAAGTCATTTGGGCTATGTTAGCAAATTACCCTGGGAGGCACTTTAAATTTAAGGGCAATCATTAAAGCCTGCCAGTAGAAACACCTTAGACAAAGCAGGTGAGGGTACAATGTAGCTTCTGATAAAGAAGCAGAAAGAAGAAAGGAAGTCAGTTCCTCAAGTTCTTGAAGAATGAAAGAATTTGAGAACTAACTATGCTAATACTCTAATAGTGGTTTACTACACAAGGTTGAGAGAACAAAATCAGAGCATAAATACAAGATAATAAACTGGTAAATAAAACCCACAGATTAAACAGATAATTAAAATGGGGGGGGAGGGGTGTAATTTTGATTTTAATAATTAATCTTAGATTTCAAGAACGTCAGTAAACTCATAGTACCTTTAGAAGGACCATCTTTCAAATTGGAAGGTACAGTAAAATCAATCTTTTCACTATGCAATTTCCTACCTAGTGTCAGTAAATACAGATGCAATAACTGATAGCACTGGCTTAAACAATTTATAAAGACTGGTTGGAAAATGTAAATGACTGAAAAATGTGAAGAAATCTATTTTATTGCTAAAGTATTAGCTCTATTTCTGGATTTGTTAACTATTTTATGGAAATAATAGAAATTATTAAAAAGCAAAGACTAATTCTTAGCTTAAAAAAGTATTTTTCCTGCTTTTAATCACATGTTTTTATTTTTCTTTTGACAAAAAAAAATCTGCTAGCAACAAGAAGAAGGCATAAGATTTTGAGTCCATCTGAAATTACAGTAACCTTGGTGGAATATTTTTTTTCTTGTTAAGAATTTGAAGAGTTGGCTTTTCATTTTGGATTATTGCAGAGCATGTATGTTTGTTTATAATCTTTTTTTGATGAAAAAAAAATTATAAATATTAGTGTCAGTCAGAAGTCTCAATTAAGCAAAATAGTAACCTGGGTTGTTTTCAGTAGGTCTTTAAAGAAATATTATAGGTTAAGATGTAAATACTAGCGGGAGCACTGACCACAAAGTGTTACCTATTGAAAGACACAGAATATCACGCCCTGATTTCTATATTGACCCTTTCTTCTCTTCAGGACTGAGGTACATTATTGCATCATGAACTTTAAGTGTTTTAATAAGAAATGAGTTCATACATAAATACTTTAAAATCTGTCCCTTAGCATTCAAAACCATCTGCTTTTAAAGTATAACCCTCAGCTACATTTAAGAAATGGTTTTCACTTCATTCACATTCAACTTTCTTTCATGCTTATAAAAGACTAGAATAACATTCGTTTCCCATCTGCCAGATACTTCTATAAAAAGCCAGATTTGATCTTGGACTTAGGTTTTGGAGATGGCTACCTTCCTCTACTGATTATTTTATCTGGCTATTTAGCAATGGAAAGATCAGACTGTAGTAGCCAGAGCAATAAATTTCATAGAACTAGTAGTAGTCAAGCTCATTTCTTAAAAAACATCTGATCGAGTCACCTTGCACACGTTCAAATTAATGGTTCACATATTCACATAAATCTTATCAGAAGGACTCAGAAAGAAAAGTGAAGAAATGTCACATAAACTCCTTAGAAAAGAAGAACAGGCTGAGAAAGTTGGGGCTGTTCAGCCTGGAAAAGAGAAGGCTGTGTGGAGACCTCATAGCAGCCTTCCAGTATCTGAAGGGGGCCTACAAGGATGCTGGGGAGGGACTCTTCATTAGGGACTCTAGTGGTAGGGCAAGGGTAATGGCTTTAAACTTAAACAGGGGAACTTTAGGTTAGATATAAGGAAGAAGTTCTTCACAGTGAGGGTGGTAAGGCACTGGAATGGGTTGCCCAAGGAAGTTGTGAATGCTCCAACCCTGGAGGAGTTTAAGGCCAGGCTGGACAGAGCCTTGGGCGACATAGTTTAGTGTGTGGTGTCCCTGCTTATGGCAGGGGGGTTGGAACTAGATGATCTTAAGGTCCTTTCCAACCCTAACTATTCTATGATTCTATGATTCTATAACCAGTGTAAAAGGCATTAATCCATGAATATGCATTTCTAAATGTAAGTCAGGCATAGAAATATCTCCTAATATTTTATACATAATGGGGGAACCTGACTAAACTCAGTTTCTTTTTGATTTTTTTGTAATGTTAGCTCTAAGATTTTTTTGTTGTGGTTGGGTTTGGTTTGGTTTCTTTTTTTATTTGGGTTGGGTTTTTTTTTTTTTGTTTGTTTGTTCTACAGTGAAAATACAAACTGTGCAATGATTTCCATTTATTTTTCCTGCTACAGCTTCGAATAACCCTTTTTGGTCCAAGAGAAATTACCACAGTGAACATAATTCTGAGGTTTTTCCAGGTTAAAGGGTAATAAGATTAACAACTTGGCAGTTATAAACAAATTTGTAAAGAAAAACCCCTAATTTCTGCAGATTAGAGCTGGATGGAGAAAAAAGTGAATCTCTGGATTGATTCCCAAAGCTGAGATGGGTGCTCACACAACTCGTGGGCTACAAAAGGCCCCTGTGGAGTTACAGCCATGCAAGAGCGGCCATGTTGTTCTCAGCATCCATCAAGAACAGCAGGAGTTTCCTTCCGAGAAAACAATAAGCTGAATCAAAATTAGGAAATACAACTGGGCAGGTCAGAAAAATGAAGTGGTAAAAAATGCTAGTCTTTTATGTTTAGGGAGTAACAGAAGCAAAATAAACCCACCCAAATATCAGGAAGTTCCATGTCCTCATGGCCTCAATTCTGTCCCTAGATAGAGCTGAATATCCCCACTAATTTGACTAAGTCATCATTGGCATAGCTGAGAGCAAAGTGCACACCTTTGTATTTTATTTTTTTTCTTGTCTCCTAGAGAAAAAATTCTTTGATACATAGCTAATTAAAGTCCACAGGGCACTTTTTGGGTAAGTCTTGAAATGGTGGGAGATAACTGGAGACCTGTTCTCTTTGCATGCAGGAAAATAGAACTTGCTCGCATTTACTTAAAGCAATAATGAACTCTTTGATCTCCTTAATCACATAATCTGGAGAAAATTATTCTTGACCACTCAAAGAACAAGTTCCAAATGATTAATAGTCAACTGCAAAAGACTTGTTTTAACCTGATTTGCTCTAGAGACTTGGAAAGCTTTTTCAACCTAAAAAATTCAATTAATTTTCATTCTAATTTGTTCTATTTCTTTTTCATTAGTTGGTTGCCTGATTTTTATAATACTAAAAGTGACTTTGACAGAGCTTTAACTGAAAATTTAAACAATTGGGATCAACTGTTTCAACTAGACTTTAAGCAAATTATGCTTTTCTAATTGCTATACATATATTTTTTTATCCAGTCTCCTAAAGCAAGTAATACACATGGACTTAAAGGAAGAGATTTGAAACTATAATTACAAACTGAGGCTTTAAAGTGCAGAGCGGCCACTCAGCAGGAGTATTTAGATGGAAACCATATTTGAGAAAGAACAGTCCCACAGTTTTGTTCCTAACAGTGGGAAATGTCAAAAATATAATGCCTGGTAGGAGAAGCAATGGCACAGACTGATGCAGAGTGAAAACAGGAAAAAAGACCTTCTGGTTGAAGAGTAGCAAGGGCAAGTCTTTCTTTTGGCTATGGCTTTAGGTACTGTCTGCTTCCACAGTGTAAGAAACCATGGACTAGGGTATTGTT
>NW_009934839.1:0-11820 GCF_000696875.1 Nestor notabilis
TGGCTGCGGGGGTCCTTGCTCCCTGGGCACCACCATGCCAGGCACTGCTGGCCTCGATGGCACTCTGCATCCCTCCGCGACTTTCCACCAGTTGCTGTTTGTTAGGAGGGGGTGTAGGATATCTCATGCCAGAAGGCCGGTGTGTAAGCATACAAAGCGGTGGAGGTTACACTCGTAGAACCTCCACCACCCATGAGGTGCAGTGTAGTACAGTAGCTCTCCTCCACGGCCCTCATCTGCACAAGAGCAGATCCCTGACCCTGCGAGGATCGTTCTGGGGGCTGGTGAGAGGGACTCCCTTAGGAGTTCGATGAGCACAAACAGGCTGGTAGCCAGGCTAGGGTAGCAAGGTCATGCAAGAAGTTCAGGGAACAAAAACCACCCAAGGCGATGCTGAGGTTGCAACTGCATCAGCATGCTGCAAGTCTGCCCTGCTGTTGCTTGGGGGTGCATCGCTTTTTGGGGAGATTCAGGTAATACTGCACATTGCTGGTGTTACACTGTCACAAGACCTGCAAGTATGCAGGTGTTTCCTCAGCATTCAGAGGATTTCTCATCTCTGCTGTGGAAGCGTTCACTCTATTTCAGTGCAGTGGGATCTGGAATGAACAGGAGCATTCTGAACCACTCCTGTACATCCAGGTCTGGCACAGGACTAAACAGGCCTCTTTCAAAAGGTATATATCTATAACGGAACAAACATTTTTAAGAAAAAAAAATTGCATCTTCTGCTGTTATTCTTACTTTCTCTGGCCATTCCTAATGATTCTTCTCTGCTCCTTTATACTGCTGTTGTGCCATCTGTGGGTAGTGAAAACTGGATAACTTCAGGCTCCCACATGGATAAAAGGCATTATCTTGTGGGGCTAAGAGCACTGAATTTTTCCTTGGTGAATTTCTGCTTCTACTTCTCAGATGTGGGGGATTCCCATGAAGAATTTTTCTTCTCTTGCAACTATTGCTGGCTTAACTGAGTAACAGTGTCTGTGTTTTTTTCCTGTTGTCATTTTCCCATGGGATGGCATCCCTTTGAACAAGAGTTTATGAGAAAATCCAAGGATGAAAGGGGGAGCCAGAGGAGGCGGCGAATGCCTGACTTTCTGTGAGCAGATGTTCCTGGTTTTCAGCCCAGCTGTGCCATTCCTGGACTTTTTTTCATTGTTCATCACTTGGCCTGGGACAACCCAATGGTGCTTTTGGGCAGGTTTAGAAAAAAGTCATACAACTCTTTTATAGGTTACGGGTTATGAAAGTTTTGTGAGCTTCTTGAAACAATTTCCCCTTTGTAATGTAAATTGGCAGGGGAAATTTAATTAACAAATGAATCTCCTCCTACCTGCTTCCCTGCAAAAAGGGGAGGATGAGAGTTGGAAAGCAAGCTCCTGCTCTGACTAGTAGGGGAATCAAGCCCAGCCAGGACTACGCTGCCTTCAGTTGGGGTTTTGCTAGAGCCACACAGAAATTAAACTTTAAAACTTCCTGTTCTCTCTGTGATGGCTGGAAACTGAGTTGAGCAAAGTGAGTTCTTTGCCTCTTCTGTAAGTGACCTCTAGTTGCTCTCACAGGCGAACAGGGGGCTATTTTTAGCAAGCATTTGCCAGCAGAAACCTCTTTTTGGAGGCACGCAAGGTGCTTTCATTTTGGGTGCGTTTTAACTCAGTGGTACTGCAGACACTTGTAGGTGGTGGAAAGGAGATGGAAAATGTTTTCTGGATGGAAAGTCATGCCAAGGCCAGCCCACTTCCTGGCCCACGGAGATGCTGCTGCCCCACAGCTGCTCTTCAGCCTGGTCCACGGCATCAAGGGAGCCCCCAGGCATGGACCAGCAGCCCTGGGTATCAGGCAGCCAAAAGCATGGAGAGAGAAGGGATTCAGCCCTAAACCCTGATCTGCATGTGAAGTAGCAGCCAGCATGGATGCAGTGGTGGACAGAACCTTTGTTAACATTAAAACAGATAAAGCTTCTGTTTTATCTGTAACTCCTCACAGCTAACGAGTTCGTTGTACAATATTTGCCTGTCGCCCCCCCCCCCCTTTTTTTTTTTTGAAAATCAGCACATTCTTTCAGTTCTTCTGTACAATTTTATACATGGTCCACAAGAGAAAAAGAACAGGAAGAAACAAGCTCAGCTTTTGGATAAATGGTTTTTGGCTCTAGAGTGGAGCCTGTCACAACTCTTAATTTCCTACATGGCCCCTCATCCAGATGTTGCAGTTCTGGGAGGCTTAGATGTGGTCCCAGCGGACGGAGCAGCCATGCCCGTCCAGGGACAGCGGTTAGCCCTGCCTAAACAGGAGCACAGCTTTATGAACACTGCAGTCATCTGTGCCAAACTGAATCCTCTTTCTCTTCTATGTATTCTGGTTTAATACCTCTGCTGTCTCATTAATTTCGTAGGAGTGTTTTTTATGCTCATCAGCTTGAGAGAAGATTAAAGTTCTCTGCACTTTTTTATTGAGGATTATGTTAGCAGTCTCCACTGCCTGGTCCAGTGGGCACTTCAAGACCAAGGAACTACCTAAGAGTCACTTCAATAGTGTAAAAAGCTGTAACCACAAGAGGTAGTTTTGCACCTGATACTTAAAGGCTAGATTTTGCAAAAGCCTCCTCTGCTCTGGGTGCCCCAGGCACTCAATTGACAGGGCTGTGGGGCTCTGGCAGGAGGTGTTTGTTTTTCTTCTACCTGCAGAAAGCAGCCGGCTGGGCGCTGAGAAGCTGCCTTGCGTGCCTGAATACTGAAAAGGGGCAGTAGGGTTTTAATCAGTTTTTAAAGTACATGAAGGATTCTCGTGCTGCTTCCTCCAGCAAACACATTAAACTGTAATTTCCTGATTGCCACACTAATCATGAGAACCGTCTAGTGCTGTCACTGTGGTGCTGTTGATTTATCAGAGTTGGTCCCTCAACTTCATCCTTTTGTGACTGCTGCTGCAGATACCTATTAACTGTTTCCTCTCATTTAATCTTGAGGTCTATGCACGGCTCGCAGCAAATGTACCAGGAAAGACGATAGTTCACAACATCCAGCAGGATCTTGGCCCAGGCTGTTAAAACCAAAAGCAAACCTGCTGTCTGCATGTGTATGTACATGTGCAGATACCCCTTTGGAATAGGACTCCAGTTTGTTGCTCCAAGTCTACCGACTTTGCTAGCGTGAGGGAAGCCAGGGAACACTTAACACTGTCATTCTGGTAACATTTTGCAATTAAAATCCACGTATCTCAGGCTCCCATTTGCAGCTGCTGTAGAGATAAGAACCAGGCAGCTCTGAACATTTAGTCCCGTGGTAAACAAGGAAAACGTATTTCCCTCCTGCTCTCTAATAATAACATGACTGTTACTAATTTGAAAGCTTTTTAAAAAAAAAGACCAAATGAAAAGTATCCCTGCCTCCTCAGACTTTTTCATTGGAGGCTGTTATGGGAACAGCATAGGTTGTTCCTACTGCATCCAAAAAGCAGTGTGGTGGATGCAGTAGAAAGCATTTCTCCACCTTATTTGAGCTAATGTAATATCCAAGCAAACAGTGTGAGGGGTAATTTTGGCATGTAAAGCCAAGGTCCAAATTAGGTCATTTAAGATCCTACCAAATGTTCCACAGATACAGAAATGGAGTTAACTAGGGTGTCCTGGCCAGAGTCTAAAAGACCTACATTTCTGGCTGGCTACACTAGTCTCTGTTTTTATTTTTAGACTGCAGCTTATTTTTGGCATCTCTTAAACTGATGTATTGCATACCTGGAAGATCTGCATTTCTCTGGTATAGGGTGGGCTGTTTATATATCGTTGCATTTCTGGATCCTTAGGGATGAGAAGTACTATACCAACTTAAACTGTTTTTATTGTTATGCCTTTAGGGTAAATACAGATCAAGTAATTTGAAATCAGCTGCCACCTGGAAGGTTTTCTCTGGTGTTGTTCCCATTTCTCATGTGGAAGTTTTGTTAAAGCATGTTACTTGCAAAGCTTTAAGCTAATGCTCGCAGCCTGATGCAGCAAAGCTTGCTGCCGCGTGTGTTTCATGCAGGAAAGAAGAGACTTGGGCTGGGGGGCAAAAAGAAGCAAAGGCACGTTTCCTGAGCTTGCGCAACTTTCCCTTCAGCAATATGAATAACACTGGTCCTCATCAGTACAGCCCCCTCTGCGGCTGCAGGCAGAATGGAAGTACCTGATGTGGAAAACATGAACTGGGAACATGCTAGTAATTAAGAAGGGACTTTCCCACTGCGGGCAGCTGTGACATTTGGGAATGTTATAGCCTCCAGTTCTTCCCAGGAAGTAGGAATCTTTCAAAGGTTGAGAGAGTGGCAGGGTGGGAAGTGCATAAAACTGACCGGGTGAGGGTGCGGGAGGGAGAGCTCTGTCGGGCAGAGGGTGAGCGTGGGCAGCCAGCGGGGCCGTGCCAAGGAGGGAGATGCTTTCCGTTTGGATTATGTATCCAGAAGGTCAAAACTGGATCTGGATACAAATTTCCCTGTGAGGCTAGATGATATTTTGAGCAAATGAATGACCTGAACTGAGTTACGCTGGGCTGCTTGAGCAGGAGGCTTCGTACAGGTAGAGAGAGCCATGTGTCTCAGCAGAGTTTGCTCTAAGCCTCCTTGTGCTCCTGTGCAACCCTTGTGCCTAAAGCTGGTGGGTGCAAATCATCCTGTGTAAACATAGAGAAGCCAGTATGCTGCTTCTGTGAGCAGCAGAGCCCACTGCAGCAGACAGGCACACGGCAAGCCTTAATTAGAAGCTGAACTGCGTGTGGGCCCAGGGATTTCCCTGGGGACGGATGTGGCAAACGCAGGGGCTAATGCACTGAGTGCTGTAGCTGTGTGTCTGCACTAGCAGGGGAGCTGCCAGGGGAGGAAGCAGGAAATACTAGACAATACTAAGAGCATAATTCTGAGAGAAAAAAAAAAACCCAACAAAGCAACAGAAGATGAACTTTGGGCTGGGTGCTTCCTGAAAAAGCCCTGGGATTGCCAGCTGAGGGACTGTCTCAAGGTAAGTTCCTCCTGTGCATACCCCCTTTGGAGGAGGGCAGGCTCTCTGCTCCATCTCCTAGTGAAAGTCCTTTGGAACCCTGAAGCCCACGAGGCCACATGGCTCTGGAGGTGGTAACCCCAATCTGCCACCCAAAAATTGCCTGAGGCTGGCGATGGGTGTCAGCAGCAGCTGTTGCCGAGGTAGTGCTAAGGGGGACTTGACTTCAAGTAGGTCAGTGCAGAACGCCCATCAGAGTGCTCTGGGGCTCTGCTTGGAAGTTCCTCAGGTTTGAACCTCATTTTTTTCTGGAGCGGCTGTGGGCTGTGCTTAGAACTGGAGCATTGGCAGTGCCAGCACAAAGTGTGCACAGCATTGCCAAGGACTGGATGTGCTTCTGGAGCCATGTCCTCCTGGTCCAACTCATCCTTCTTCTACCTGTGCAAATGGCAGTTGCTGAGAGTGGGGCTGCAGCACCTGGGGTAGCTCAGTTATTCTCTACGGAAGAGCTCCAAGGGACAGCAAAGAGTAGGATTCATTTATAGGGGTGTTAGGTGAGCTCTGGTTTACAGACTGAATCTAAAGGCAGGCTCAGGGGGGTTAAATGCAGATTTTTTCAAACTTAGAGAATCATAGAATGGTTTGGGTTGGAATGGACCTTAAAGATCATCTCATTCCAACCTGCCTGTCATGGGCAGGGACACCTTCCACTAGACCAGGTTGCTCAAAGCCCCATCCAACCTGGCCTTAAACATTTCCAGGCATTGGACATCCACAGCTTCTCTGGGTAACCAGTTCCAGTGCCTCACCACCCTTACAGTGAAGAAGTTTTTCTTAGCGTCTAATCTGACTCTACCCTCTTTCAGTTTAAAGCCATTCCCCCTTGTCCTACGGCTGCATGTCCCTGTAAAAAGTCCCTCTCCAGATTTCTTGTAGGCCCCCTTTAGGCACTGGAAGGCTGCTATTAGGTCTCGCTGAGCTTTCTCTTCTCCAGGCTGAACAAACCCAGCTCTCTCAGCCTGTCTTCATAGGAGAGGTGCTCCAGTCCCCTGATCATCTTCATGGCCCTTCTCTGGACTTGCTCAAGCAGGTCCGTGTCCTTCTTGTGTTGGGAGCCCCAGAGCTGACAGCAGTACTTCAGGTGGAGCTCACAAGAGCAGAGGGTGAGTGGAGTAAAGGGGAAAGAGCAGAGGGGGAACTCCAAATATCCCATGCCCTGCATGCTCTGGGCAGTGCCTGCACTTCCAGGTTCTCTAGATTGGCATATAATAATATCTTAATTTCCTCGCATAGCTCTTGTTCCATCATATTCTCATTTATTTTCACACAGCCAACTGCTTTCTCTGAGCATGCCCTCTCCTGGGGTTCGGGGCCACCAGCACTTGTAGGAGCCAGGGGACAAGCAGTGCTACACTGTGGGGCTGTTTCACCTCTGCTGCCCAGGCTGGTGGTTGGAGGGTGGCCATTCCTGCCCATCCTGCAGTACCTGAACTGCATGTAGGAAAGGGGAACTGCAAGCAGCAGCACATCTTTCAGAGAGTGCCAGTGATTCATTATTGGAGCCGCACTGGAGAGGAAGGGGGCAGACGGAGAAGGCATGCAGATTTTCCAGCCTGGATGGAGTTTAAATTTATCTCTCTCCAAGGCTGCATCCGTTCCTGGGATGATTTCCCATTTAGCATATGCCTTGTAGGGCTCTGATTTCTTCCAGTTTCGTGGGCGTTGTTTACTAACTTACAGCTCTGGTGTTTCCCAGACAGAAATATCTCTCCAGGATAAGCTCCTTCCTTTCTAGGACAGACAGTTTGTACATAGTTATGCGAACTCCCTGTGCTGTGTGTGCGCCATGCTGATGTCTGGAGGGCCTACACACAGCATAGCCCCAAGGGCATACAGTGCTGGACTTCCTAGATGTCCGGGAATCCTGGACAAATGGGGAAAAGGTAATTCTTGAGTTCTTCCCAGACCAACTTTCTGAGCAGGGAAAATATAACTTGCTTGGGAAAGCCCTGACCTCTGGCAACACATACTTAGAGCCATGGGTTTGGTTTTGTGCTTGAGACAGATTCATGGAGGCTCTGAAACACATTTGTGGGAAAGCCAGAGAGGGAAGTGAGATGGTAAGGGGTGATTTTCCCTGGAGCACTGCAGAGAAGCCATGTTGGTCCTGCTTTGAAACAAGTGTTTGACAGTCATACGTTTTAATTCTCCTTTTGCCTGCATCCACAGACTTGGACCCTTTTGTTGACTGCATCCTCTGCCTCCCAAAGCAAAGTGTCTCACCATCTATGTATATACAGCAACACCCTGTCCATCATGTTATATTCCTATCTTCCCTTCTAAGGGAGAGTCGTCACTCACCCACACTGTCTCCTGTTCCTGTTGTGGTGGTGTCACTCAGTGCATCTCTGTGCCACTGGCCCTTCTGTGCTCTGCCCTCTGCCCAAGGCAGCCTCCTGGCACCACTCAGCAAAGCTGCATGCCCATGCAGTCCTGCACTTCTCTAAGATACCTGGGATGCATATGAACAATTAGTTAGTGAGTAATGGACAGCAAAAAGGTGTCTGTGGATTGTGTGCATGACATATCCTCTCTCACCCTTCCTAGTGAGCAGCATCAAGTCCCTGTCACTTTGAAGTCACTCAGGTTGCATGACCATGGAGAAGGCTGAGCCCTCCTGTGTGGGACTGAATGACCCCCCTTTCGGGGCTGGGGGTGCAGTCCCCCTGCTTCCCTTTGGTTAGGAACAACCTGCAGGTCTCTGTGGCTCCTTCCATATGTTTGACTCAGCTGATTTCAAATGACAACATGTCATAGAATGAAAACCAAGCCAGATCACTCCCTTTCAGGCACAGCACAACTGTGAGAGCTAGTTACAGTCCTGTATCCCTTAGTACCTTCCCTCAGCTGCCTCATCTAGAAGTCTCTGGGGATCCTGGGGAGTACAACACTGGAGTGGGGAGATCTTGTACCTGGAGGAAGCTGTTGATCGCAGGGATGCAGGCACGGGTACAGTCTTGCTGCTGGAGCACAGGTCTGCTCATTTGGGCTTTTACAGACAGCTCCAGGTGGGAAAACTTTAACATCAGCTCTGAGCTCTCTACATCAGTGTGATGCTGTGCAGGCAGAAACTTACCTGTGACCCTCTCCATATGGTGAGGGACATCTCCACTGTGGGGAGATGCCCACAAGCCCTCCCATGCAGGCAGGCACTACTATGGGGCTGGGGCTCAGCCTGGATTTGGGGGAGTGGTGCAGTGGGGCTGAGCCCCTCTGTGGAGGAGGGTGCAGGAGGGCAGCATAAGGGTGGGTCTTCGCTCACGGAGGTGAGGGTGGGGTGTGCTTAGGAGGGTGGAGGAGGAAACATCTCAGCTTATGCAGGCTGTTGCACTGGTGCCTGCTCAGGTGCCACCCACTCAAGCAGAGTTTGGAAAACCCCCACTTCAGCTCAGTTTATCTCACATTTCTTAACCCTGTTGAGGTAAGATGCTGTGAGAAATAATCCCACATGTGATCAGGCGTGCATTGGAGGAGGCAGGAACAGTTCCCAAATGGTTCCTTTCCTAAGGACAATCCAGAGGGACCTGAATGCACTGAAGGATGGAGCTGCGAGGAGGTGGACTGAGCAGATAGATAAAAGCCTGTCTTTGGGAGTCCAGCTGCACGCTGGTTTCAGCTGCATCATCAAAGTGAGTCATTCAATAAAAACAATTAGCCGAAGAAATATCACTGAACAGTAATAATTATCCAAAGGTCCTAGCATTGACCATTTAGATGACCAAATCCACACAATCAATTGTGTTAGCGAATGCTAATTCAAATCTAATAACCTTCTGGTTTATTTGATTATGTATAAAGAATTCACCTGCAGTATTGTGACAGGATGGAGCTAGAGAGCAGCCTTGTGCTTGGGCACCGGCCTGCCCTGTGGTCTCTGCGCATGTGTTGTCCCTGGGCTGCCAACAGCACACATAGTGCCCACGAGTCAGGCTGGGGAGCAGGAGAGTGGTAAGGCAGTGTCTAAGGGCCCTTCAGCTGGGCCAGCAGCAGCTGTCATGGGCTTCAGAGGGACTTGTGCCTGTGCAGAAGTGTGGAGTAGCCTCTCAGGAGAGGCTGTGTTCTCCTTTCTGCTTCCTTGCCTGAAGGGTCTCACGGGGTTCTGAATCTCCTAACTGGACAACTGGGCAAAATAACACAAACACCAGAAATCCAGATCGTCTGCCTGAGAATAAAGGGGTGGGTGCTTGGAAAAGGTGAGTTCAGGAAACCTTCTTCTTTATTAGTATTTCAAGAAAGGAATCAGCAAAGGTACCAAGAGGGCGGCCTGCCCTGACAACTGATGTCTGCCGTGGTATTTTCACATGTCTGTAGAAATCATTATGTTTTGCTCTCCTCATGCTCTGCAGACGCAGGAAGGAGTGAGCGTCTGGCGCAGGGACTGGTGACACACTTCTGCAACACAAGGTGCCAGGGATGGCGAAAACCAGCGCCTCTGAGGTCAGCGGCCACCAGTCTGTGCTCACATGTCTCGTGTCAGTGCCCCATCCATTGAACCGCATTGTTCTCTTTCGGTGATAAACGGCGCAGGCAGCAAGATGGTGAATTTCTCCCACTGCCCTGCTGTCTGTTCTCACTATGACATTGCAGGGTTTTCTAAATGGGGCTAATACAGAGTGAACCCCCACAGTCTGCTGCAGCAGGTCTGGCTTGGTCCCATTTGTGCTCGGCATCCACAGCAGGACCAGGAGCTGGGAACGTTCGACATCAGCTGAGAAAGCCTGGCCATGGTGTTGGTAGCACATGGGAGCAGCCCTTGTACTGCAAGGACAGGGCTTGTCTGCCTGTCTGCTAGTATTAACATTCATTTGCTCTCTGAGCCAGGCTGGGTGTATTTATTTATTTATTTTTTAGGTCATTCTGTGTAACATAATCATATTGGAGTTGAATTCTTCTACCTAATCAAATGAAACTTCATGTAGTTAGTTTGTCGTTAGCATTTACTAATGAATGTGATTGTGAGGATTTAGTTTCTCACATGGTTAATAGGAAGGCATTTAGATAATTACAGCTGTCTAGTGTCTTTCCACTGCTAATCGCTTTTACTGCCTGGTTCATTTCCAGACCAGCAAGTGAAACTCTGGCACACAGTTGTGCAGGGAAACTGCCCCTGTGGTTATGCATTGCTGTATTCCCGATACAGTGCTTTGTAGGTGTGAAGTCAGTTCCCAGTTCCAACCCAAGTTCATATGAACTTCAGAAAATCACAGCCTTGCTGTGATTCAGCTTTCCCACTTGGCTACACCATGCCAGGTCACATAGTCCAGCACTCTCTGACACCAGCCAACTGAAGACATCTAGGGAAGAAAAACATATAGGCAGACAAATAAGTAGTGGTCCTGCTCCTGGACTGTGTGTCTGTCTTTCAGAACTTTAGAAGCTTCCCACGTACCTGTGTTTAGCAGCTACTCATGGATTCAGCTGCAGTGAACTTCTCTAATCCCTTGGTGGGCTTCTCCAGATCTTTGGTCTCCACAATATTCTGCAACAATGAGATTTAATTATACATATGGTGGAAAAAACCCTCTACCAAAACTTCCCAGTGTTTGTTTTAAAACTACTAGATGGTATTTTAATTGAGAATAAGGAATACTTCTGTTATGAAACAGGGAGTGAGATTTGTTCTTCTCCTTTTTAGGCCACCTGTGATGTGACTAAGCTGTCATCACTCTCTGCTGTCTTGTTTCCAAGCTTCACCTAGTCCTGCTAACCTGATTAGTTTTTTCTTATATGGGATCCTTTCCATACCTGGTCACTTTTTACAGAACCATTTTTTTTTCTGTCTATCTCTTTGATACAGAGTGCAAATTGTTTTTAAGAAGGATTTATAGGAAGGTAAAATAATGTTTTCTGCTTTTTTCTCTCTTTATTCCTATTAGTTCCTATTAATTTTGCCCGCCATGGAGCCCTGATCTCAAGTATCCACCATATCCACTATGGCTCTGAGATTTTTTTCCTAGTAAAAACAGTTAATTTAATGACTGTGACATATATAAGTAGAGTTTCCCCCTCAGATGCTATGCAGTGCATTTGTTAATGTGAAATTTAATGCAAAATCTGACTTCTTACTGTGTGCTAATCACATTATGAAATATTTGTGCACTTCTCAGCTGTAGTTTAATCTTTTCTGAATAATTCTGTACCAGCAGCAGCCTTTGCTACTTTGCTTTTCATTCTCTCTGTGACACCATTTATGGATATGTTAAAGAACTGGGCATTGTTTTCTTTAAAGACAAAATCTGAGGGAGGAAACATATACAAGCTAAATGCAGTATGTTACAATGATGATGATAATGGTAATTCTCATAAATTTTGTGTCATTGTTTTGCCCTTTGATAGTTGTCTTCTTAGTAACAAACAATTCAATTCAGTAGCTTTTCAAAGCAGTGCTGTCTTTTTAGGAGCTAAATGGGTCAAGGGTTTCCTGCCAGCAGGGGAGATTTCCGTACTGGTAAGATGAAAAGAACCAGGAGGAAGCTGTTTCTGGGTAACAATTACATTAAAATTAAGAGCTGTGCCCACTGGTCTGAGACAGAGGAGCACCCGTGTACCCTCAGAAACTTTAGCATCCCTCCCAGCCGCTCCTCGATTTATTAGGACTTTTTTAATTTTGATTTTTCTTCTTCTTCTCTCTCTTCTCCTTCTTCCTCTTTCTCCTTCTTCGTCTCCTTTTCTGTTCCGTCCTCTCTCCTTCGTCTCCTTTCCTCCCTCTCCTTCTCCGTCTATTTTGTCATGACTCCCTCCTCATCCATTCCCGTTTGCGCTCGGTGCGGCACCCCCTGTCCCGC
>NW_009934840.1:0-7827 GCF_000696875.1 Nestor notabilis
CCAAGCCTAACTATTCTATGATTCTATGAAAACATGGAATGGTTTAGAAGAGACACATGGCTGATTTCAACACTGTTGTTGTGCTGTGCTAGATTCTATCTTTAAATGACCAGTTATCTGGGTATAGGTTGCAACAGGTATCTGACATTCTCAAGACCACAAAGAGTAGAAACTCAAGACAGGTACCAGCTGGAGCCCAGTATGACTCCAAATCAATTCTTATGACCAACAGGATCAAAACTCGTCCTGCCAGTTGATACTGATCTACTTTGACAGGCAGAATGATGGAGGTAAATGTCTGACCTCCAGACAATTTCTGTTGAGTCCCTTGAGGTCCCACATAAGATGAGTTTCTTAGTGCAGTATCAGGAAACTCTGAAAGTAAATGTATCTCCACCTGAGGACAGGATTTGAAGCCCACTGATCTGGTCTTTCATGTTAGAAGGGATTCTATGTGTCAGCACTTGATCCAAAGAAGTTACTATGGTGACAAATGGTCAGAAATGAAGGTAAAGACAATTACATATTTGGAAGTACACAAAGGGTAAGATATCAAGTTCTCCAATGAAAACTGTTTTGTTCTATTAAACATTATTGCAGAATATGAGACTGCAGACTCAACAGCACTGCTCCCATTTCCCAACTGATAACATATCTATGCAACTTACACATTCACATTTCTCTGACCCCACCTTCATGGGAACTACCAAATGTATTTTAAGGACGAGTACTTCAATATATGATTTCATTAGCACATCTAAGGTTTTATAATGTAAAGACAAAATACATTCTGTAATAGTTTATAAATAACTGTTTAGCCATTAAAACTTTAATAGATGAACTTAAAAATGATTTGTCCTTAAATAAATGTTGTTCTTGTGTTTTTATATTATTCACAAAAAAGTTTAATGTACTTACATTTTATTGATCAGATACTACATTTCATTACTTGAAAAACAAAGTTCCCATGTATCACATGTCGACTCATACTGTATATGAAAATGGGGTAGTTAAAATCAAGTGAAAACTTTGAATCTTCCAAACTTTAAAGTGTTTCACCTATAAAAAGATACTACTGTAATTTTTAAGGTAGGAAAGATTTCTGAGGAATGGTAATACTGATTATACAGCTGGAAAAAAACAAAACCAAACACAGAAAGCCTTTGGATATGTGAGACTTGATTTACTTTTCAAATGCACAAAAAAATCTTCCAAGTTAAACAGAGTTTGAAAATTATGACTCAGTTTAACCCAGTTTTGTTGTCTGGGATTTTGGTTTGTGGTTGTTTTTTTGAAGGAAATATTGCTGGTGTTCTGTCAACAGCTAGTAGACAGTCTGGTAGCTCTCACAGAGTAAATAAAGAAATGGATAATGAAATAAGTAAAATACAGACAGAGTATACCTAGAGGTTGGAAAATTCTAACATGTAATACAAACAGGCTCAGTTTTGGCTTCACCAAAAGTATTCAAGGCGCTTTTCATGCACTGGACAAAACATTCATATTCTAGGAAGTGCACAGGTGTAAGATCCATGGAGTCTAGGATTCTGCTTTATGGCCATTAGAGGGGAAAGAAACACTCTGGGAACTTTGCTTAAGGATGGTATGGTATGTGCTTGGTTGCCTGAACCTTTGTTTGTTTCTAGCAATGTGTTTACTAAGGTTGTAGAAGCTCTTTGAAAGCTACAGGGCAGAGTGAGAGAGAGGGAAGGATTCTGGGAAAATTTCTTCCTGTATAGGCTCTAATTACTTAATAATTTTATTTATTAGATCCAAAATAGGCTGGTTTGTCCATATGACTTGCCTTGCAGCAGTATGCCCTACAGCAATTTGTACAGGGATTGTGGGTAACTTATTCAAAGATGAAAGCCACATCTCTACAGAGGAGTCCTGGCTGGGTGAGGATCTTTTCAGATCACAGAAAGGGATATGGCTGTAACCTCCTCAGAGCACATACAACATTGTCTGAGAACCTGGCTGTACTTCAAAGCCTTTGTGGTGGCCTCAGGTCATCACTAGGCTTTACAGAAATAGGTATACTGCTCTATGGGATTCCCTTTTAAGTCAGTCCTGATGTTCACAAAGTTACATTCATACCAGGTGTATTTTAAAGAGAGTTTGATGAAGAGGCGATAGTTACTGAATTTGTGATTAAAACTGGTGGGAGTCCACCAGTCACCAGAAAGTGAGCACATATCTCTGTAAAAGGCAAGATAAATTTGCAGCTAAAGCAGAAGCTTAGATTGTCAGTAGAGCTAGAGGATGACTTTTACTCCTGGCTTTCCACAGGTTTTCTTTTAAGCCTGGCTAAAATGCCCATTTTCTCCTCAGATTCTATGCAGATACTTTGCAGGGTGTTGCAGTGTTACATTTATGTTCCCTTAGCTGGCTGAGCCTTAGAGAGAAGACACTATGTAGTAACCCTCTACACACAGCTCTGATCCTGAAAGATGCTAAAGAAGAAATTTCAGAGATCAGGCAAAAAAGCTGAACAAACCCCCTCGTCCTCCTCCCCAAGAACGACTCTTCGCCCAGGTTGCTGGGGAGCAAATATCCCCCTATCTCAAACAAACTCTCAAACTGAAGGGGCCAGAACAGGAAGAGCCATATATGGGGTCAGGAAGAGAGAGGCAGGAAAACTACATGGAGAAAATGCAAAATACAAACAACTGAATGTGAAAAATATGTAAAATAAATAAAATTAACAGAAAATAGGATCAAAAAAACCCAAAACAAAACAGATCAAACAACCAGGAACTTCTAGCACTGATAAAATCATCCAGTTGCAAAACACAACCAGAAGCTGAACCAAAATGATTTTATTAGGTTAAAAAAGAATTAAGATTAGCTGTATGTTCTTTTTAACATGTATGTAAACATTAACAATCCCTAGGCTGCCTATTAATTCACATGTGCCATATTTACACTATTTATGATATTATACCCCATGCTGGGACATCCCATTATAGAGTCACGGTAGTGGCTCCATACTTAAGGTGAATTCTGCAACACATCCCCCCTTTCCTGCTATTCTCTTGCCGTAGATTACTTTTGGGCAAGAATTTACCATTTGGTTTCAGCCCACAAGGGAGCCTCTTTGGGAACTGACAAACTGATTTAAGCAGCTGTGGAATAATTTACTGGGTTTTGTGTTTTATTAAAGGAGAACAAAAGGCTTTGAGAGCTTTCAGTGTTTTATGCAACAACAAGAAGAACGTTTGGCTTAGGAACTGTCCGCTTTTCTTAGACTTTCCCCTTGCCTCCCATAAGGCTCATACTTGATTGCAAATTTGACTGCAACCATTGGCAAGTGTATCTTTCCCAAGATGCATGTCTAGCACAGCCTTTTAAAAATGCAGATGGACCTGGGGAGAGAGAAGGTGCCAGAGCAACAGAGCCCAAATCAACAATAGGTGAATATAAACAAAAATAACACTTAGGTACAAAACGTGCTTCAACAAGGTTTCCAAATCCCCAAATATCTAATAAGGAAATGTTAAGCAGCATTATCCCCTCCTACAGATGGAAGAACTGAGATGGAAAAGCAGAATATGACAAAGAGAAAAGATGTCTCAAAATCTGGAGCCATAATTCCTAATCTAATATTCCTCCTGTGAGGCCTCATTGCTTACTATAAATAAACTATTTCCCCCCTAGATTTCAATTGCAAAAGTAACTTCTCAACTTCTCTGCAAAAAAAAAGGGGGCAGCCCTCATCACAAGAAACACTGGAAAGCTTAGTCAAGGTTTGTGAAGCACTCAAACTACAGGGGAAACCCCCAGGAGGAAGTTTGTATTTCCATATTCTGACCAGGGTTTGAAAGACATGCAATAAATACAGCCCCGGGGACAGAGCAAACAACATGAATAAAGTAAAATATTGAGCAGCTGCTCCTTAAGTGAATACTGTTCATCCCACACACCAAACTTCATTTCTGCCTCGGGCTGCAGGGAGTAGAGGGGAATCAGACTGAGGCTGTAATAAGAATGTACTTCAAAGGGTTAAATAGTAGGCAAAGTTATAAAAAAATTTACCTGTTTCTTATAAAGGAAAATATCAGAGAGTCTTACAGGCATAACTGGAAGCCTCACTCATTATTATATTAGAAATACAACTGGGTTGGATAGTAAAAAAGGTCCGTGATCGACCAGGTTAACTTTTTTGCAGAGATGCAACATCTTTCAAGCTATAAAAACTACACAGGTATCTCCAAACTCATACAAAGCCCCCTCATTTTTAAAGGAGGAGGAGGGAAAAGGTTACATCACTGCCATGAAGTAGGAAAGTTCAAAATACTACAGTAAGCGAAGATGGTGAGATCTGCCTAGAACTAAAACCCAAAGAAACCCAACCTCACTCACACAAGTTTTGCTTTCTAGCACTTCAAGAAATGTTTACTTCTACCTACCTAACAGTAAGCAATGGGAAGTTGACAGGTGGGTGCGAGCTTACAGCACAGCCCCAAAAACAGCCTGTATGGTTTGGTCTGCTGGCTGTGGTGCGTTGAGTTGGCTGCTCTTGTAAACTGACCAAATACTACTTACTTTTCAGTATCAGAAAGTGGGATACTACAAGTGAAGAAAGTCTGTGTCCTGTTTAGAAAAAATGAAAGAAAAAGCAGCACGGACACCGTGTACAGAATGACAGGGCCTCACTCTTCGACCACTACAACTTCTTTGGGAATTACGGGGAAGGAGAAAAGATGCCTGGAAAACACAATGCAGAGAGCAAGGAAGATAGAAGAGGAACCATGTTAATCAGAAGTAGCTGGATACCCCTGCACTGTAAACATTAATACTATTTCATTACATGTCTTATTTTCTTTCCCAGAAATTGCCCCCTAATATCCGTCTTTTCCTGATACTATTTTTTTCCCCGTTACAAAAATACCAGTTTTACTAAAACTAGTATTGAGATCTCACAGGCATTCATTCCAGTGTCTATTTTTAGAATGTATTTGAGATATCTGTGATTTTATCAAACCACTAAGAAAAAAAAAAATCAAGTCAATCTTCTTAGGAATTACAGCAGCCAAATATTTCAATTATAATTCCTTGTTGCAAGTGAATAAACTGAAAAATATTGGTGGGGGAAAAAGAAAAAAAAACCCAAAAAATAGTGACAAAAAGGAGCATTAGGGAATCAACGCGGAATTTGCTCTCTCCTCTTTTTTTGCTGCTGAAAGCCACATGGCACACATAGTATTTTTAACTGAGGAGTCTCATTTCAAATATATGCCAAGGAATCTTATTTCGAACATATACTAAATAAGGAGGGGAGTATTAAAACAGGCAGTCCCTTACTCTAATTTTATCCATCTCCCTCCTCTTCTTTCCTTGATGCAGTGAAACTTTCAATCTAACACAGAACCCTGTGCGTCTCTCTCTCTTTTTTTGTAAACAGTGATCAACATTTTCCTAAATGACCCCCGAAAGGACCTACGTCGAAACTACTCATTAGTAACAGCCACGTTTGCAATATTAACCTGGATGCGGCTGTTTATTAAGATCTTTTAAGGGGTTTTGAATGAAGACACACTGCCGGTGTACAGGGAGCACAGAAGGGGTAATTTAAAACCCATGTTTTTCCTCCCCCTCACCGGAAACATGCCCAGCATTGTGCAGCTGTGCTGCCAGCTTCATCACTCCCTCCATCTCCACTCTTGCTAATTAAAAGGTTGATCACAGAACAATGCTCTTCTCATTAATTTCGGCTTTCTGATTGGGCAGGATTCCCTCTCGCTCCGCCTGATCTTTTCCACACTGCTGAAGTTAATGTGACAGGAGCCCGAAGATGGATTACCCGCTGCCATATTGCCCATCACCTCCAATCAGCAGCTATCTGGGTAAACTGATTGTTCTAATTTGCTCTCATTATTTTTACAATATCAGGAGAAAATAACGCACACAGCTCACTGTCAAAGCTGTGAAAATCAGCCATTAGTTAAACCCAGACACCGAGTGGCTTTATTAGACACACTGCAGTTTATTGATGCAGCTTTGGTAGACTAAGATAATACTTGCCTTCTTCAAACACACTTTTTGGGGTGTATTTATGTTGAAGGAAAATATTTACTAGGACACTTCTGGAAACACTCGCAGTCTCAGCTGTAATCGTGATAGGCTTTCAGGCAACGAAGACTAAGAACAATGGAGGCTTCACTTCCACATAAGGAAGGGCACAATATGCAGCATTAGCCACATGGCAGCCTGCACATCTCAACTATTATTTTACAGTTTAAATAAAAACCATCTCAGTACTAATATGACGGGTGAAAATATAAATACAACCCAAAACCACATAAAACATCATAAAGGCAAACATGGTATGGGTGTAATTGTGTGAGCTGAATGTACAAGGTCAACAATTTAGTTTTGGGTTTGGTTATTTTACTAAGCAAAGGAGGCTGCATAGCCCAATCTCAAAACACAGGGACTGAGAGCTGGAGCTCCAAATGGTAAGGGGAGTTGTTTTGTATAGCTGGGAACTATTTTTTCTCTACGAAAGACATTGTGCTGCCACAACTTGGGAATGAGTCAAAGCAGAAATGTCATTCCATGCTGAAGCCTCACAGGATCCCATTGCTATGAAATGAATGAAGTATTGTTAGTGGTATGAAGTCAGGCATTTTTACATCACAGCAGTGGTAAGAACTACATTGAAAATCTCGGACTTTTGACAGTTTCCATGCTGTATATAAAGGCACCTATATTATTTTGCCTGCTGCCTATCTGCATCTTAGCAAAAGGAAATGCTAAATAGAGGGATTAACAGAAATATGATACTTTAAATCTTGCTAAACATAAACCTTAAACTGGTGTCTACGATGCTGTAACTCGGAATGTGCTCTAAGAGTGACAGGCAGAGCACAGCAGACTGATTTTACTTTTAAATAATATCTAAATTAGATTAGTTCTTTGTGTAGATCTGCATGAACCAGAGAGGACATTCATCATTGTGCCAAAAAAGTTAAATTCACTGGGGCTCACTCAAAGTGAATGGTTCTAGACCTACGTCTTCTCTCTCAGACACATCATCAAGATGCTGTGTCAATATGCATGAAGCCAGCTAGAAGCTGCAAGAAAGACAACAGGAAAGTAACTGGATACCAGAAGAGGTTTAAATTTTCCCTTTGTAGATTACGAATTGTTTGGGATAGGATCTGTGGCTTCACTGTCTTGTAAGCATAGATCATCCTTTTCAATATTTGAGCTTCTTTCTTAATATTTAAACAGCTTAAATATAAGGAAGGATATTCTCCCCCTTCCCCTCCAAAACAGATGTAATTCTAGTTCTCCCCCCGCTTCGCTGTAATTTAAAATGGTACAATTTTCATTACTGCTTTTAAAATATTTTTTAATCCTCATCAGCCAGAGCCTTGCATTTGGGGGTTGATTTTTCCTCCCTCCTAGACAAGCCACCTCCCAGCTTTGTTTTGGTATCTCTTTTGACCCTTCCTAATGGTTTTCTCTTGGAGGGGCGTGCCATGCTTTTCTCCTTAAAATTCCTGCACTGAAAGACTGCACCACACCACACTATACAAAACGTGCTGATGGCACAAATTACAAGCCCCCAGCCGAACGCTCCAGCCCCCACCATTCGGGCAGATTTATGTGGGCTCTTGCCGACGTTATTACAAGTCAGAGTTTATTGGGAAATTGTTACATTATGCGGAGTGTCTAACAAATTGCTTATGCTGCTATAATTGGATTACAACAGCCGCTTGCTCCCACCGGTAAGATTAGGCAAGTAGGACTCCTGCCGATCTCTGAACGTTAGCAGTAATTTTATTTGCCTTGCCTCTCTCTTTCCTAACAACATGCCTC
>NW_009934840.1:7858-14445 GCF_000696875.1 Nestor notabilis
CTGAAAAGGCACAGGCTTGTTCCTTGGCCCTAACAATGCAATTACAACCCTGCAGATCGCACTGTTTGTGCATTAAGTACAGAGCCAAAACGAGGCGAATTGATCGTTTGACTTTTGGAGGAGCCATGTGATCTCTGCGTACGGGTGATCCGGCATGCATCGCTGGGCAATGCTGCAGCACACGCCTGGCGATGAACTCGCTCCACGCTGCTTCCCCTCCCCTGGCTGCTCCTAACAGCAAAGATGCAAAGCCTACCCCATGTTAACCCCCATCGGTCTACAATCATAGGCTCGTTTTTAGCAGCTCTTTTGCTAGGCTAGACTCAGAACTCACTGTGCCTTCTGAAACGTGAGCACTCGGCCACACCAATGGCTTCCCTGCTGTGGGCTACGCTATCAAATGATTATTCCAGTGTTTCACACCACAAACTTTAGTGCAAGAACTGGACACATTTCTCAAACCACTTTTTCAATTCATGCATTTGAAAAATACTGAAAACAGAGCTAGTTAATGTCACATTAATGGTATTTGTATTCTTTGCCATCTGAGGGTGCTGCCACTGCAAGCGACTACTAAAGAAGCGATGCTTCTCTTCACATTTGCCACCATTTACCACTAAAGCCACCAATGATTTGTATTCCAAACTGTTTCACATTTCCAGCGCAAAAGATCCCAAAGTATAAGTCCAGTTTGTTTCATAACTTACCCAGGTGAACACTCCCTACAAGCTTAACGTTGACAGGACTTGAATGAAGACCTCAAGGCTGTAATTCTTCATGCACAGTATCAATCACCAAACCAGCAAACACTTAGGGTGGAACTACAGCAGGTGACACTACACAGAATAGAGGTGCAGGGGAATTCTGATTAAGAATGCCAGGTCAAGTTCTAAATTTTACAAGATTTCTGCAACATCTTCACTGTCTGTATATGGAGAGGATTCCAGGATGATTCAGCTTAGAAGGGATCTCAAGAGTTCTCCAGCCCAACCTCCTGACCAAAGCAGGGAGCATTAAGAGTCAGATGAGGTAGCTCAGGGCTTCATCTAGACTGGTCTGGAAAACCTCCAAGGACTGAGGGTGCAGAGCCTCCACAAGCAATCTGTTCCAGTTGACTGTCATCATCACAAAAAGGTTTTTCCTTAGAACCAGACACATCTGAGGAGTTTCTAGGTTCTGTGTGGGAGCCCTTCCAGTATTTACTGAACTCAGCTTCACAGGTGAAACAATCTGCTTTCTCATGATTCCAAACCTAGGGCTCCAAAAAGTAGAAACATCTTCATCGAGTTGACTAAACTTCGGAAATAATTCCTCCTATCAAGATTTTGCATATCATCTGACTGACCGTCCTTAATGCAGATCTTTGAGAACTGATCTCCAGAACACACTTAGAGACCCCCGGCTGCAAAGTAATTTATGAGTTAAGTCATAATTACTATTATATCATATTACTATTTTTTAAAGTCTCTTTTGCATTTAAAAAACCCAAGAGTTATTCCTTTTTTAATTCATAGCTTCATTGACACGCAAAATCATTTTGGGTGGTAAGAGAAGCAGAAACGACAACCACTGCACAGCATTCATGTAACTGAAGACTAAAGAAGCGTGTTTACATGTAGTTTAACACGCAAAAGAAACTCTGAACAGCTGAAATGCCTTATAAATAGCTCAGACCCAGAGGAAGTGCAAACGTCTGCATTGTGAATTGTAGATCTTAATTACAGACAATGGCTGGTACAGCAAGTAGCACGGCAAAAAAAAAGTGAAACAGTTGCACTGTTCATGGTTGGCAATAATTCTTCAGGAAAATATTTACTATCAATCAGTTATGAGAAAAGGGACTCTGCACTCATAAAACAGCACGTTGCTTCTCATATCAGGACCATTTTGCTTCAGCATAATCTGAATTTAAACAGCTTGTTTCCTGCGGATATAATTTTGGAAATAAATAAAACAAGTCTATCAAAATCTGGAGAATGTGTATGGTGGGGTGGGGTGAGCAGGAATATCACATTTCTTTCTCAGTCATTTGCAAAGAGGTTATTAGACCAAGGGGAAGCAAAAACATAAAGATTGTCTTGACCTAAAAAAAAATATACACGTAAAAAATGAGAAACTTGCAATTAAGATAAAAGTAGACATATTACTAAGAAAGAAAGATCATCATTAGGCTGAAGCTTTTAGATACACCACCAATGCCATTTTCTACTTGTGCTGTCTAAATACTGAGAATTATTCACAGTTTGAAAGCACCTTTTGAACATTAAGCAATCCCAACAAAGTCGCTGCAATACCCATTATTCACACAACCCTCTTTTTACAGAGAGAATACCTACAATAGAAAGGTAAAATGACATGCTTAAATCTCTAGTAGCCAGTGGCTGAGGCAGCATCTATCCAGTTTGGAACAGCCTCAGAAACTGCTGTCCCAGAGGAAGGTATATCCAAGCCACAGAAGGGGATGCTGCTACCAAGTGATCTGGAGCTGGAAGCACAGCCACTGACAGCCCTCTGCATCGTTACACAGAAGCTTAATACTAAAAATTAAGGTATGGAGGAATATACCTTCTAATTAAAACAGTGGAAGGAGTATGAGGAAACTGAATGTAGCTAGTCAAATAATAATTGTTCATAACTAAAATGCTCTAACTTCAATCTCAAAGACTGGAAAGGCTTCAAAAGCACTGGAAAACTGCATTATCTGAAGATATACTGACTCTGGTATATCACAGCAGAACTCGGTTGCGTTGTTCATGCAAAGTAAACACAGGGACACTCTCAGGGAAGAGAAGCCATCAATCTGTGACATAAAGGGACTTGAGAGTACAGGAGGGACACTCTTCAGATCAATTTGTCCTACTGCCAACTGGAACATCCAGCCTGGAACCCTAAATGTTTGTTTATTAAAGAGTACTTGTGGTTTCTCCTTTTAATTCATGTAAAGATTCTGAGCTCAATGGTATTATTGTGCAGACTATTTTTATTCTAAAAATTAGGAAGTAGCAATGCAGAAAGAACTGACAAAGGAAGGTCAATTTCAATTACCAGCTACTTCCACCACTCCTTGCTTTAGCTGAACCATCCTTGAATGTAAAATGTGTAGCTAGAGCTAAATAATCCTATGCATCTTTGAAAGAAACTTTCTCATGGCATTCTTGAAGAACCAAGCCCTGTTCTGTGTTTCCAGAACTAAGCAGAACACAGCCCTGCCCCGTCCACTGCACCAGGTTGCTGAGTTAGCAGAACAACACTACAGGCTTAAGCAGGACTTCTCATTCAAGGGTCCAAAAAGCATCACCCAGTTAAATTTCACAACATTTCTGCAAGGAGAGTATTATTCAGTTCCCTTTTTGAAGGGAAGCAAGAAAAGCCACCAACGCCACAGAGAATAAAATCACAGTGCTAAAAGTAAAGGGTAGAAAAACATTCTAGATTCCTAGTTCAATACTGTAACCACTGCAGCATGCACATTTAAAACTATGATGAACAGCACTCAAAGATTCCCTAGAAGATTCAACATGCTTAAAAGGCCCTGAGAAGTCCCTTGGTTTGCTGGGACCTTAAAAAGCAGGACCAGTTATCACATGTGTAAGGGGTGGCCTGAAACAGAAGTCTAATTTTTCAAGGATGGTGTGTGCGACTGTATTTATCTTTATCTAAATGAAATTAGAGGAAGACAGAGGCAGAGAACCTCCCCCAGCTGCTGCTGAGTTCAGAACTTAGAAACCTGGGGATGCTGTACGCCATTTAGAAGGTGGTTTTCTGCTGTGTCTGGCAAGTATGCCATAGGGTGCCTATCTCTGGCACAGGAAGGAAAGAATTCAATGTGCAAAATGAAACCAAGAACATTTCTTTATATAGCAGATACAGATGAACTGGAACTGACTGCAGGAGTTAATAAACAGTAAAGACCTATCTAATGAATGCAGGAAATGGGTATTGACTTCAGAACTCCGTGAGATCAGCTTTACACCAGTCTCTTGCCGGGAAAGAGCACTTTGAACCAAAAGGGTATTTGCATGATCCAGGGAAATGCAAAATCTAACAGACTCCAAGCAAACAGCAAAACTCCAACATAATGCAGCCCACATCATAAAAGTGTGAAAAGGCAAGACCTCTGTTTTAAAACAGTAATATATATAATCCATCCAAGCAAAGACACAGCCAAGGAGACTGGAGACACACCAGAGCATCCCTCACCACACAGCAAATAGAAAGTGTGAAAGTCGCCACAGAAAGCAAGTAGTCCCGGGTGCAGTACAGAAGAGAAACTTGTTTGCACACCCAGGAGCATCACAAGAATCCTAGTGACATACCAGATGCCAGGGGATTTTTAACTGTGCCCCTCTCTAATTGAGGATGAAGCACACACCAACACCATTATCTGGCCTGAAGATACTGGCTTACAAAATATGGAACAAACAATAGGAACAGATGCTCATTTGGCCAGATTTCAATAAGCCTCATTAAAACCAAACACCCTGTCCTTGGAGCTCAGGTTCATGCAACATTTCTACCTTATTTAAGCACCTAACACCAATTCCTGACAAAGCTGTCCACTGGTGGTTGCACACCAGTAGCAGCATAAAAAGAAATCAATCCTCTTGCAGATATTTTTTGGTTTCTAAAGAGACAAACAAGAGGAGTTAGAAAAAAAGATGCCAAAAGATTAACAAAAAAACTCCTGAGGATGGAAGAGAAACTGATGTTACAGATCACACAAGTGACATCTGTGCATTACAATATATAATTTTTAATTTAAGATCCCACTTCTTCAGTAAAAACATGTGCATACTTGAAACTAACTCTACTGTTCCTTATTTGCTTCTACCCAAATATAGCTAATTCCCATCAATGGAGTTTCAGAGGACAAATACCAGAAGAGTGGGGCTAAGAACAATATACAAAGATTTATCAGAACATGATATTCTAGCTTTATTTTTAAATGTTTTAATAAAACTAGATAATTCACAGGTTTGCAAAAGCCACTGTATACCTGTCTGCACAAGCAATGTGGTATCATATAGAAAACCAGGCAGACACAGTTTCCTAACAAACACAGACTTCCTTGAGTAGTCAAAAAGACAGTGACCCTGGGCTACTTTCCGTACTTGAAAATGCGTATCTGTTTATCATAAACTTCTTTTCCCTCATTTTAGAAAGAATGCCAGTTGTTAGGTTGGTAATTTACATCTGGATGTCCTATACAGAAGCACTCGCTCACAAGAGAGCCTGATGGATGGACAGTGCTTCAGCCTGAAAAAAAGGTATCTCAATATTGATGTGTGTGGCCTCAAGGGAAATTGCATTTCATTCTTCGAACAAACTTTAGAAATATCAAGCACACAATAAGTAAATGGCATTAATACAGTCATAACAGCACAGTTTTCTTTTTTTCAAGTAGGTGCAGAATCAGAAATTCTGTTTTCAGAAAAACCATCGTTTCTTGCAGACTGACTGACAGGTCTGACACACATGTGATAATGCTGAATGTGGCTCCCAGTCAGGGCTGATGCTGCAGTGCAGGATCAGGAAAGGTGTATCATTATTTCCAAAGTAATCCTCTTTGTCTTTCACTGCCAGTTAAAAAAAAAATACTAAAAAGACCAAAAAACCCCACAATACTTTTGGAAAAGTGCTGCAGATAAAGAAGCCCACAGTTATACTTTCCAGTGTTCACTCTTTTGACAAAACATGTTGAAGTCCAAAGCTGTAAGACACATCAATCACGGAGGATAAAACTCACCATGTGCACAAGGCTAAGAGAAGGCCTCTGAACTCCTTAAATCCCATTTAAGCCCTCCACCTAGGGAACATTTAACAGTTGTGCCATTTGCCTGTGCCATTACTGAGCCATCTGCATTTAGCTAACTGGATTTATAAATGCTTCAACACTTTGGAATTTGAAAGACAAGCTTTCTTAAAACCTACTTCATTTTGGTTTGTAGCTGGGAAGGCAAAGGAAAGGAGTACAACAGCCAAGCAAGCTAGTACTAGAGGAACCATATCCCCAGAAAAGTCCATATACCTTTTCATACATAGGTATGTGTGTGTGTGTACATATATGCATGTATAGACGTGTATGCATATGTTTTTTCATCTATTTACATGATGGCAGATTGTCCTACAGCATATATATATTGTCCTACAGCATATAGAGATACAGTACTTGAACACATATACTTTTTCATGTCTGTGGTGATGGTTCAGATTAATCCTTAATAACATGAAACAAATCTTGCTGTTCCTGCCTTGTCCTACACAGACCTGTTACCATGATCCCACCAAAAACATTATTTTACAAGAATTTATTATTTAGGGCATTAGGATGTTAAAGGTATGTCAATTCATTTAAAAGAGGCATCACTTACATTAAGTGTAGTTCTTGAACATCTTTGCTCCTTTGTAAGATGATCAGGTCAATCAAGATGCTATAAAGCAGATGGGGTCGAATGGATTTACTCTAGTTAGCTTGCTGTGAGATGCTTCATGGCATCAGAATGATGCTGCATGATAATATAATTCAGTCAGAGCTGCTCTGCTGCCTTATTTAAAGAATTCCATAGAATCATAGAATCATAGAATAG
>NW_009934841.1:0-7088 GCF_000696875.1 Nestor notabilis
GGTAAGCCGGCGCCCCCTGCCCGGCTTGGGCGGCAGGAAGGGGGCGTCTGGCCGGTGCCCCAGGTTTTCCGGGAGCGGTTAGAGGTGGATATTCTGGTTAACCTGTGGGCATTGTGACCCCAGTTTAATCGTCCCGAGAAGGATTTTGGTACTCCCTTAGTATCCTGCTTAAAAGCATGTTCAGATGGCAGGAGGATCGACAGGGATAGATGTAGCACATTCTGTTCAGTTCTGAGACATGGTGGGAATGTACGAGCTAACCGGGACCCAAATCCTGGGCTTACTGGAAACTGACCTGGTTCAAGTCCCTGCGGACACCTGTGATCATTATTTAATGTTCTTTTAATCCATGCGCTCATGTGTCAGTATAAGTGCCCAGCCGTTCTTCTGTAGGGCCTGGCCACTGTTTTAAGTGGGTAATAAAATCCAGTATTGACAATGATTGTCATTTATTTAATTCACGTTGATGTTACGGAAAGTTACTTTCCGGCCGTATTTGCCGGTAAGAAATGCAAAGTTCTAAACCACCACCACACACTACTTTGTTTTGAGGCTTATTTGAGGAATGGATTTGTTCCACTAACCCGTTTATATGTTACTTGGGCTCAGAAAACTCTTGGCACCAGTCCTGTCCTTCCCTTACACACATGCAGCCATGGAAGCTGAGCAGAACTTGGCCCTGGGAATTTTCTGCGGGGCCTCTTGTAATAAATTGACTTGTGACTTAGTCAGATATTTTCAAAATGGATCTATAAAGCCTTGGTGTGTTTCAGCTTCCAAGTGTTATTTAATGTGAAGAGTACAGTCATTTAACATTAACTGAGTCCCTCTTTGGCAAGAAGTGCAGCCTTTTGGCAGAATGGGATTAGTCCTGCAGTGCTTGTAAACCTTTTAGGGAACAGTACAGGAAGTGGGTGGTTAATGTTTCTTACATTTGAAACAAAGTACATTTACAGAACACCTTTTGCCTTGAGATTACAGGAAACTCTGTAAAGCTGGTTTTGTGAATCATCTGAAATGTAATAAATAAAATCTTTAGAATATGGAGTTAAGTCTTAATGGCTTGGTTTCATGTTAAAGGTAGAATGGCCTGCAACAGCAGAAAGTATTAGATTAAACCTAGCCGGGGTGGAGCTCCCCTTATGGTGGGTATTTATAATCTTGCAGTGAGTCAGAGGAGTGTGAACAATGCAAGCATTATACTCTATGTCTAACCCCACTAATATATCAAATTGTCTAGTATCCCAAATCTGAATTATCATTCTGGTATAATGCAAGCTGCAATGCACCAGTATTAATGCAAAAGAAGATAAAAACATTTTTTCAGCTTGACGAAGAACAGTGATTCTCAAAATATGCCTGTGGATTTGCATTCTTCAAAACAAAATGGTGGCCTTACTTGGCATCTGGTAATGGATGTTCTCCTTATTCACCAATGCACTAGGGGACTGTTATAAATAAAATAAGTAATACTACATTTGTAAATGCACAATTACTCCTTTTGCTACAGTTCTACTCCTTCTGCTGCAGACTGTAAGTGTGGAGCAGATGGGACAGAAGATAGTCAATACGAATCTCTGGGACAAAGATTATTTACAGTTATTTAATAAAGAGTAGTTTGAAGGTACCAATTATACATAAATAGCTTACCTATTGTATATGAATTGCCTACCCTCAGCTGTAGGATGTACTTTCAGGATAATTGTTACAAGTCTGAGTATTTACTGAATTACCACTGTTTTTTTTCCCTTTTCTGCTATGTAAAAATGCAGTTCTACACAGCAGTGTTATGCTTCATGGAAGTAGCCCATCACCCACAGAGGGCTTTCTACACTCAAGAATAGTTTCTTTTTTCAGCATGAAAATAAGAAGCAGTTATTTCACCTCTGGTTTGACTCTGTCATTTTGTCTTTCATGTGGAGCCTGTGTATTAGATGTGTTTTCTTTAGCAGTGGTGTTGATATCTAGATAATTAGAAATAATTAATTAATTTCAGTTGAACCTCTTCCTCTTTAAAACATGGACTCATGAAATCCTGCAAAATGTGTTGCTGATGGGCTAAGCCCATTTTTACTGGCATTGGTAAATTCCACATTCTTGTCTGGTTTATTTCATCCTTGGGGCACAGATTGACCCTGCAAAGTAATTTTGTAAAAAAGCAACACCATAAATTTTTCCTCATTTATAAGCACATATAGTTGTATTGATTTTTGCTGAGCACTGGTTCTGAAAACTGTCCTATTTTGGAAGCTGAGTTGACTTTGCTCTACTTCACGTATAATGTGTTACGTGGATTAAAACAGCATGGGGCCCAGACCAACAATGCGAGCCAAATGTTTTTTCCCACATATCAAAAATACCTACTCCTAATCTCAGTCTCTCTTTTGAGAAAACTGTTCGTAACATTACTGCTTTCTGACCTTGCCAGAGCTACTTCTGGCTGTACATTTTCTCACTCTCTCCTGCTTCCTCTACTTTCTGGCACTTTCCCTTCCCTGCTGCAGGCAGGGATCCACAGCATACATTTCTTCTGCAGGGTGTATTCTGCCAGTTTTGAAAGTGCTCGTGGAGCCTTGCGTGGGCATTTGGTTTCACCCAAGATGAGATGATTGCACAGGCTCTTTACAGAAGGACCAGCATCCCAGCCCACAGGTCCTTGCTGACTTTCCTTAAGAATGGAGGCCTATCTCCAAAGTGGTTTGCAAAGCCACTTCATGCCTTAAGTACCATTGTGGAAGTTTCCTTTCATCTCTGACTAAATACAGAGTGCTCGTGTACTCATGGAAATTGCTGAAACATATTTATATTAGACCATTTAAATGGCTGAGGAATGTAGAATTCTGGATACAGTACTGTTGTTGTCCTCTCTTCCCTGAATTGTATTCCATCTTACATTTATTTGGGGGATTTTTGTGTTTTTACAGCAATTTCTAGTTCATAGTCTTTGTAATTCTGTGTGGGGTGCTTTGAGCATTGATACAATATGTTACTATTTGTATCTAGCTTAAGTATAACCAAAATCCAAACCTGTCTACAATGCTAGGTACACAGACCAATACTAAAATGTGTTCACAGTTTTTCTTGGCAACACCCAGATGCTCTGAGTTTTTGCTAGCTGTACAAGCATAATTGTACTGCAGTTGGATCTCACTGCAGTTGGATCTCACAGACTGAACAAGAACAGAAATTAAAGTTCTGTTGTAAGCAGAAAAGGTAAAAATTGACAAAAAATACTGCCACAAAAGAAAGTGGACTTGATTTGCACTAAGAATGGCATGCAAATCATTGAGGAGAAAATTTTATTTTGAAATTAGTTAGTCATAATGACATTTGCTATGGGTAATTATTGCTTCAGCTATCCTGCATGTCTTTTGTGAATAAAGCACCTTTTCAATACATGAGTGTAATTTTAAGTGGTTAGACCTTAATATGGAGAAGAGAAGGTTGCGTGGAGACTTCATAGCAGCCTTCTGGTATCTGAAGGAGGCCTACAAGGATGATGGAGAGGGACTCTTCATTAGGGACTCTAGTGGTAGGACAAGGGGTAATTCAAACTTAAACAGGGGAAGTTCAGGTTAGACATAAGGAAGAAGTTCCTTCTGTGAGGGTGGTGAGGCACTGGAATAGGTTGCCCAAGGAAGCTGTGAATGCTCCAACCCTGGCAGTGTTCAAGGCCAAGTTGGGCAGCGTCTTGGGTGACATGGTTGTGTGTGTGGTGTCCCTGCCCATGGCAGAGGAGTTGGAACTAGATGATCTTAAGGTCCTTTCCAACCCTAACTAATCTATGATTCTGTGATTCTAATAGGACTTTTGAAATTGTAATCATTGCAGGTGAGTAGTTTTTGAAAGTAGTCACTGAAATTAAATTGAAGGCAACAGTCTCAGTATTGCTTGTTGCTACTTTTGTTTATGATTGCAACATATTCTAAAAATTTGATAGTTTACAGTGCATACCTCTTTATTTATCTATTTTAATATCTGGTTTGTAGTGTAAATGTCAAAGATCTGTCCAAAGGGAAAGGGAGAGCATTAGTTGTTTAATTCTATAATGAGTTTTTGGATAGCTGTATTAAAAGTACTTAACAATTCTTTCATAGCTTCATGAGAATTTGTGTGGAATCTAATGTACACTCACAATACCACTGAAAAGCATTAGATGCTTTTCAAGAGCATCTATCTTAATACAATTAACAAAACCTCCAACAAAACAAATGAATTAACAAATCACATCTGTTTGGAGTATACATGAATTACTAAAGAGATAGGGGTAATGGAAAAGTAATGACATTTTGCATTTCAGTGTTGATTTGTGATAACATTACGCCTCTAACACAGGCAATTTAGGTAAAAGAAATGGGTGATATTTATGAATTCTGTCAGTGCAATAGTCTCTGGGCTATTATAGCAAAAGGATGCATGCTTTTTGCAGATCTACTATTAGGAAATGATACATTATCAGTCAGCAAACCACCATTCCATTCTCATCTGAAAATGAAGGGTCCTTGCTTCCTGTCAGATCTTTGAAACCCTTTTAGAAAAATTCCAATAGATTTAGCAATTAGGACAGCAAATAAATCCACCTCAACAATGTGAAACACTAAGGGCTGTACTCTGAAATCTGGACTGCCAGTAAACTTGATCACTGTTAGCATGAATTTACATATAGGAGGTAGTCAAGAGGTATGATACTGGTGTGAAATTTTAGGTAAGACACAGATTTGTACATGCTTAGTGTTCAAGAAAGAAGGAAAAGATACTGAAGGTTTATTTGAAGTGTTTGAGAATAACTGAATATCAACACAGATCTTGACAGACTCTTGGCTGGTCAGCAAACTGCATTAGACACCAGTGATCATTTTCTTGAATTACAAAAAACAGGGGAAAGCGTAAGATTATTTCAAATGAAAATACTCTTCCTTCATGGTTTTCCTTTATGGAAATTTCATGAAGAAGTACAAGAATTCAACTTGAGATTAAAGCACAAATTAAAGTGGCTAGAATATATATATCTCTGTATAGAGATGTAGGTCTCTGTACACTGGAGTCTACAGCTGTGTTTGGTGTCTGAGCTTCCCTTCTAGTGAGTAGCAATGTAGCCAATACAGTCCGTAGTCCTGGAGCAGGACTCAGCTCACCCAAAAGGGCACACCTTCATTTAGAATCAGAAAATCATAGAATAGTTAGGGTTGGAAAGGACCTTAAGATCACCTAGTTCCAACCCCTCCACCATAGGCAGGGACACCTCACACTAAACCATGTTACCCAAGACTCTGTCCAACCTGGCCTTGAACACCGCCAGGGATGGAGCATTCACAACTTTGGCACGCCATTCCAGTGCCTCACCACCCTCACAGAAGGAACTTCTTCCTTATGTCTAACCTGAACTTCCCCTGTTTAAGTTTAAGTTCCCCTGTTTAAGCCATTACCCCTTGTCCTACCACTAGAGTCCCTAATGAAGAGTCCCTCCCCAGCATCCTTGTAGGCCCCCTTCAGATACTGGAAGGCTGCTATAAGGTCTCCACGCAGTCTTCTCTTCTCTAGGCTGAACAGCCCCAGCTTTCTCAGCCTGTCTTCATACAGGAGGTGCTCAAGGCCCCTTATCATCCATTGTCATTTACCAACTATACTATCTAGCATTATTTGAATTTCCATGAGAAGACCATTTCTAGCCTTGCCGCCTCTCCAAAAAGGACACAGGTGTCCATTGGTCATATCTGCTTGCTCCCAGCAGATGTCTCAGCCTAGGACATCTAAACCAACAACAGGCACTGCTGTTTGGACAACTGAATTAAGCTGCTACTGTCTGGGCAATTTATGAATTTGTTCATGCATTCTTCAGCATGAGTGTATTGACTAGTTTTCTGTTAATAATAGGAGTTTAAACATCTGTATGTAGATGTTGATATTTTTTGTCAAACAAAAGCTTAAAATATTTTTCAGAAGAGAATGTTTGCATAGTGTTTTCATCAGAAAGAAGCTGTATGCAAAAATTGGGAGTCATACACAATACAGAAAGTAACTTACTTTAAAGTATGTTAATTGTTGCTAAGAGTAGAGTATTTCTCCTCCACTAAGCCCTGTTCTCCAAGTACCAACGAATCAAACGGATACCACAAAAGATACCAAACCTCCCCAGTAAAACAACTTGGGAGGGTGTGTAGGATGGGAACCCTCTAAAGCCATTCCAGGCAATCTGTACTGCTGATGGAACGAGCCAGTGCCAAGGCATGAGTGTGTTAAGGTGACATTTGCAGAGCTTGCAGGACATGCCTGATCATTAGCAGGGACAGAAGGGCACAGCATTTATAGTGTTTGGCATTTACTGTGAGACATTAGGCAAAGCTGCTGAGGGATGCAGCAGAAGGCCCAAAACAGTCTTCATTTACAGAACATATCTGCAAATCACTAGATCCATTAGTAGGAAAGTATTTTTGTTATCTCAACAGCAAGCTAACCCTCATCAGATTCTTTGTTGAAGAATGGAAAAACATGTGGAGCAAAATCATATCCATTGTTTCCTGCAAGTATCATACTGTATATTTAACACACTGTCATCAGAGGAATATGTTGTGTTATGTTACAGTTAATAAATATAATTCTGGTTTTCATCTTTTCTTACTAATATGTATTTTTGACCAGTAAATACTTAACATATGAGTGTCAGAATGCTAAATATGTATTTATTTACATTAAGATATCTGCAATGAGCAAAACCAAAGATCCATTTGATCTAGTATCTGTTCTTTGAGGGTGACTGAAAATGCAGCTTATAGACAAGTAGACAGAATTGAGCAGTATGTAGTGATTCATCCCTGTAATTTGCAGTTTAGGGATTTTTTGAGCTAAAGATTATTTCTATGTTATATGTAAATCTTGATGGATTTCCCCTCCACAATTTTTTTTCTACTAATTTAGCTGTTACTTACACTCATAACTTTCAGTGACAAGGAGTACTACACAAACTACATGGTCTAAATTGCTCTTGTCTTTAGTTTGAAGCCTGCAAGTTGACAGCTTCAGTTGGTGTCCCCCATTTCTTCTGTTGGAGGAGGGAGTGCATACTTATAGAATCATAGAATAGTTAGGGT
>NW_009934842.1:0-2401 GCF_000696875.1 Nestor notabilis
GTCCTTCTTCATGCTCTCCAGGCTACTGCTAACTCTGTTACTTTTTGGGATAATAACAGCTGAGAGGGTGAGTAACATACTTAAGATCAAAACCTCCACAAAGGACGCTAGTAGCAGAAGTGAGAACTAAGTCTGCATAACTGTTGATCAATCTTAGATTTACCGATCTTTCTGAGGTATAAATTACATATTATTTCTAATGGGGTTAGTAACAGAACAAATTATTTTGTGGTACCAGCTGTGATGTTACTTATTTTCAGAGACTATTTTTAAACATTACACAGTGATCTAATAATCACTGTATTAGCTTCTTCCACTATCAACATTCCATATTACCTTTTTGGACAGCCAGGAATACCCAGAGAATCCTGAGAACTATGTATAAGAATTGAAAGCACTGAAACATATCTCCAAATTTTTGTAAGTTCCCCAAAATCTTTTATTTAATGTTTTTGCAAGTGAAACCAGGCTGAGTTTACAGTTCTCTTTAATTATTTAGTACTATTGCAGAATCTCTGGAAGATTTGTTTTTATGAAGCTGAGGGGTAAAAAAACCCAGGTACTCTGAAATTTATATGCATTTTTTAGAAAAACCTACCCTTTGGAATTTGACTAGAACAAGAAACACATATGCAGACATACACATTAACTTACACACACCTGCACATTCCCCTGTAGACATCTGTATCACAGGAAGACAAAAAGAATATTATCCTATCCAACAAATATCTAGAAAAAGTGGGTTTTTTTCAAGAAAAGTTTAAAAAATACAACCTCTTCTAGTCAGTATTAACACTAGTAATAAAGCCCAATATTTTCAGTTATGTCCTCTACGAGCTGGGAGTTGTGTTCCAGGTATTTCTCACCTTCTCCTATTGCTGTAAATGACTCCCCCCTCTGATTTAACCTATGTGCTTCTTATGTGGACACTCCCTAAGGACCTACTTTGGGTTAGCAGAGATCCACTCTAAAGTGATTAATATTTAAACACAGCTTAAGTGATTTCTCCAGGGCCTAAACTGTATTCTGCAAAGCCTCACTGTTAGGTTTGAAAGGCTGAGATAATTTCTCAGGAAATTTTATAGTAAGGGCCATGTACAATAACACTAAAATACAATTCTCAGGGGCTGAACTTCTCATTCAGGCTCTTATCTGTCTTTGGGTGGTGATTGTCTCTGTTTTTGTCTTCCTCTCTAATCCTCTGTTTTTTATCAAAAAAAAAAAAAAAATGACATTGATACTGACCCCTTACTCACTGTAAGATTTTTTCCTACAGAACACTTAAGGGTTTTCTATATATACAGGTGCCCTAAAAAAAGTAGGTAATTTGATTTCATAACTAGTGATAAGGGAAGAAAACTCCTACAGCTTTCAGATTTCCAGGACCTGAAAAGGTGATTTAAGTCTTTTGGCTAAATGGCATTTACAAAAGGGAGCAACATATCCAAAGACCAAGACAAGTTTTAAAACCTCAAAGAGAGAATTATTAATTACACTGAGGTCTTGCCTTCTCGTGAGTAGTACCTACTGTACCTGTAAAAATATGGCCTTCATATTTTGAGGTTGTAAACATATTGGGGGCACAAATTCAGTAAATTATTAACATAAAATCATTCAGATTCCAGGGGAAGACTTTCCATTGAAGTAAAGTGTCATTAATCTAGTGACTACAGAGTGACTGTAGTCGTTTACACTGGCATGCCCTAATCAGCTGTATGTGGCAAGACAGGTCACGTTTGACTGGCCTATCCATTTTCCTTGAAGAAGTTAAAAAAAAAGGAAAAAAAGGGTATTTTAGCTGGAAATGCAACTGGAGCAACCAGCCTACTTTTATTCCTGCCTCTGCCCAACACAGGTAACAATTATTACTGCTAAAAGTGGGAAGAAATTGTCTTTCTGTGCTGAAAATGTATAGGGTGCTGAGTTGAGTAAGCCCCATCTGTAAGAGAGAGCAGGAGGACAGGATATGAGTGATGCAGCTGTGGCAGAAGTGGTGGCTGGCACTGAAGTCCATAGGTAGATAGCATATGGGTCAGAGATTCCCAAAAGTCTGAGAGTCAGAGCAGTCAAAATTGGGCTAACAGACCAAAATTCTTGCTGCAGCTTCCCAGAGGAATTGTGAGTATTGTGGTTTTGGTTGGCTTGTATTTATTTTCATCATGCACATGTGTGGATGCAAACCATGACCATGAAATCAGCTGGTCAAATTTTATCTGCAACCAGTGAAATGAACATAGAATCATAGAATAGTTAGGGCTGGAAAGGACCTTAAGATCATCTAATTCCAACCTCCCTGCCATGAGCAGGGACACCACACACTAAACTATGTCACCCAAGGCTCCACACAGCCTGGCCTTGAACACCGCCAGTGCTGAAGCATTCACAGCTTCCTTGGGCAACC
>NW_009934843.1:0-3520 GCF_000696875.1 Nestor notabilis
GGACAGTGTCAAATGCCTTGCACAAGTCCAGCAGCGTCTGTCAATAAGGAACATCTGGTTAGCTTTGGGAACTCACTGAAGTGCGGACTAGTCTCCTTCTATATTAAACAGTAACTCTCTGGATACAAGAAAACTGAGGAGCATAGTAAGTGCCTGGTAATTCAAGCAACCACTAACTGTGTGGCACATGCAAAAGAGGAGGAGATGGTAACTCCCCAGTGTTGTCTACTCTGATATAGTCTATTTCCCCAGATCTCTAGATCAAACAAAGCAGAAATCAATCAAATTTTCAGATAGATTCTTGGTACGTTTTGAAATATAGTTTATCTGAATGCCAATTAAAATTATTAATAATTATGTAATTCATTCTTTGTAAGGAATTTTAATGTTTGTTTGTATGCATTCTGTGATGGATTAGTGACTGTTGTTAAGTCCAATACTCACTCAATTCCCGTAACTTTTAAATGTCAAGAAACCCAATGCTGCAGTGGATTCAAAACTATCATACTGTGGAATCATGATAAATTCATTTAATTTGAGCAAATGTTTTCAACTGAGAAGATTAGGGTTTTTTATAAATCCATTTAAAGAGGGTCAGCTTTTTGCAGATAATTTCATTGTAGGACAAAACACCCTATCTCCTGAAAACTGAAAATATTTTGACTGAAATATGGATGTGGTACCTCATGGGAATTTTATTTCAGGTATTGCCTACTTCCATTTTCTTTTTTGAGACAAGTTCTTTCACTGGAGTATCTCTTTAGTGATGCCCTGTAACAGTACAATTCTTATGGTGCATGCAGATAACATAAGAAGAAAGGAGATGCTCCAGGAATTGTAGTCCTGCTAGGAAATGTAATATTAAGAAAAAGAAATGGGGGAGAAAAGATAGCTGAATTACAGTTCTTGTAGAGCTTCCTAGTGTCATTTATGGTTCGATATTTGTAAATCCTTGAATTTCTGGAAAAAATATTGAGGTTTTTTTTACTTTTTTGCCTTTTCCCTCTGCATCCACTCAAAACTAAACCAAAACAAAGACTAAAAGTATCTTCTATCTTCAACAGCCCATTACAAGCAAAACCTTCACTGAGGCCTGTAAAAAAGAAATATGCTAAAATACAACCTGGAACAGGAAAGCTAACCTTCCTTTTTTATTTTTTTTTTCTTCCTGTTCCAAGTGGATAACTGTGAAGATTTATTTTCTATATAGATCCAATGGTAATTTAGGATGATAGATCTCTCAGAGACATCTCTCTGCAGACTTAGTGAAAATGTACGCCTGAAGCTAATTTTCTCCAACAGTCTGGCTTTTCCTTTTCCACTTATATATATGGACTGAATAGTCCAGTCCTTTGTTTTCTGGTGAACCCAACAGGGATTTTGCTTTTCAGAAATGACACAGGGTCTTGTTTGTCAGGGATATCCATGAAAATGGTCCTGTCAAGGGATTCCTGTGGGTATCCATGCAGATGAGAGAATGTTCCCATTTAATATCTTCTTTCCACCATAACTGTAATAGAATTTTAACATACAGTTATGTGAAATAAATTTGAAAGAGGGTGAAAAAACCCAGATCTATCCTTGTCTCCCAGGGCAGAATGAGCTCTATGTAAACCAGTCTTGTCATTGTTATCTAACCTGCTCTCAAGAATTTCCTACAACCCAGATTCCATCATAACTTTAGACAACACAATCCAAAACTCACAGTAACTATCTTTTTTTTCTTCTGGCTCATTATTTCTTGCCTTACAGTGTGGAGAACTGATGATCCCATTTTGCTGTTTGATGTCCTTTTCTGGATCTGCACTGGTTTTTACTGCCATCTCCCATAGTCTCTTCAAAAAGTTTACATCTTTCTTCAAGTGCAGGGCACAGTTGGGCACAATTTTCCATTTGTGGTTGTATTGGCTCAGAGGAGAAAACAGATTACACAGGTGCCTTTTCAAAGACAATTTGTATACATATTGTTTGCTTTTATTCCACAACGTGACACTCACTCATGCTGAGTATTTCTGAGTGTAGAACTTTACCTTTATCCTTAAGAAGTCGTATTCTACTTTTTAAGGCCATTATTCCATCCAATTAATTTTGAAGTCTAATCCAAAGTGCCTGAAGTGTGGTTTAGCTGCATGTCATCTGTACATTTATTGCAAGTACACTTTATTCCATCTTTGATTAATGAATAAATTAATGAAATACAAATTAGTGCCAAACGTAAGACAGAACCCCACTGAACACTCAGTAAGTACATCTATCTAAGATAAGAAGAGATTGCTAAATATATCTGCCTTAGTTAATTTTTACTAATATTTTATTTGTCTGCTTTCAATCATATGGTCTAGGTACTTGGTAAAATCCTAGTTGGTTCTGAGTTACGAAATTAAAAACTCAGAAAAAGGGAGATGTGTCAATTCATATCAACAAAGATCAATTTCTTTTAAACATACATTTGTTCCACCTTAAACAAAGGACAAAAATTATACCAATTGCATTTAAATGAAACTTGGGCCTCATAGTAACAGATGATCTGATCTACATTTAATTATGTTGGTTGTAACTTAGAAGCATATTCAGCTTGTTTATTCATTTACAAGTACTAATTTTCTCCTGCCCTTTCCCCCTACGCTCTTGTTTCCCCCTAGTAGCCTACAGTGGAATAAGTGAATGTCTTAGCAAAATAACAGAATAAGTGAAAAATAAGAGCACATCTTACATGACTTCATGTGTATTTGTTTTGGAAGGTAAGTGAGGTCTGGTTTGGGTGTCTGCTTCTGTTCCAGGCAAATATAATAAAAATCTAAGCTCTACCTATGAATATAGTCATCAATTTAATATCATTAGCATCTAAACTGCTTAACGGGGTTTCACTTTTTAGTATTTTTAGTATCTGCCTTTTACCTATTTCAGTTTTATTTTCCATTTAGCTCTTCCTACTTATTTTTTTAAACAGGACATCAGACAGCCCAGCTGAGTAACTCAGCATTGCAAGAGTACTCAACATTGTTCACATAGTTTCTCAAACAAGACTGCAGTGAGCACTGTTAAAAACAACATTTACCATGGTGTGGTGCAAATATCTCATAGTGGAAAACACTCTAAGCAAGGAAATACCATGGTAAAATCAATAGCCCAGAACATTATTATGTTTTCTAATGGCACCCACAGTTTGAGCAGGGAACATGTACAGATATTTCTACATTTTTATGTCCTATTCATAGCCACTGGAATCAAATTACATTTAGGCCTGCAACAAAGACATAGATTTATGTCCTAGACTCCAAGCTACTCTGAAGCAAAACTTGTCTGGGGTCTGAGATCCAACCCCAAACTTGCTGAATTTGGCAGGGATTTTCCCTTCAACCATCTCTTGGACAAATCTGCAAGGGACAGCATCCAGCACAAGGAAAGTGGGCAGCACGGTTCATTCAGACATAGCTGGCTTTATGTCCTGCATGCTGTTCCTTCTCAGGATGCAGAGGGGAAGAGAGTGGGATGTCCTGGCTGTGAGCAGGCATGGCGA
>NW_009934843.1:3551-11201 GCF_000696875.1 Nestor notabilis
CAGGGCATCAAAGATGACCAGTGGAGGTCTGGAACCACAGTACCCGGAGGATGTGTCTCATGCCTGTCAAAGCAAGGAGTGTTTTAGCCTGGGGGAGTAATACAGGGAACCCATTAAGCATCCTCCTGAGCTGCAGTCCAGCTGGACATGCGGAACTGGCACATCCTGCCTTTGGTGACTCATGGCAAACCTCTGCATTTTCTGGATGCCTGGTGTCAGAAGGGTCCCTGTCCCGGCACTCTGGGCTGTGCCAATCGAGCACAATACAGTCACAGCCTGGATGGCAGCTCCTTAGTCCTTCAAAACCATTCTTTTTGGGCCTGTACAGAGACAGACGCTAATAGTGCTGAGGTTAAACTACAAAGTTTTTTTACAAATTTTTTAGGTTTTGCAGAAAAAAACTAGTGTATGTATATGACAATACATATACATTTGAAAAAGATGCTGGCTCTTAGTTTCGATATATCACATTTCTGAACACAAAACTGGATGTGTTTCTGTAAACATTATGTTTTGGGGGATTTTTCTAGAAACATATGAAGGAAGAATTCTGATATTGCTTACTCCCTAAGAACTGTAAAATTGTCCCAAATGGTTAGAATAGGTCCCATTGTACAAGACAAACTAAATTTTTGTCTATTAGAATGGGAAGCGATTGAAATCATCCTTTATATGTTTTACCACTTCCTTGGCATTGTGATCTCTACCACTTCTCTGGCATTGTGAGGCCAGCATATGACACATGAAATAATAAATACTTTGTTAGCAGCATTTATATGTATGTGTATATTGAATATCTCTACGTATGTGTTTTTCTGAATCTGTTGATAGCATTTCATAAGTACCATGTATATTTATAAATATTCAATTTTTATGTGCATGAGAAACTAAACATGTTGTAATTGGATAACAACAATGAACCTTTGCATAGTTCAAATATTTAGCATGTGGTCAAACAATTTAGCATGTGGACAGATAATGACCCCAATTACAAATGAACCTGCCTTTGACTAAGAAGATTGCAAAAGCCTTATTGTGAAGACAGTTTGGATATATATGTTTGTTGTATGCTTAAAAGCATTTTGGAAACAGAATTTTAAACAACCAGTCAAGGGTGAGAAAAGGTGGAAACTAACAGCTAAAAAGGATCCTGTTGCTTAAAATTTCTTCCCACTTGGATTTTTGTCCTTTTCATATTATACTATTTGTGAGCTTGCCTGAAGTACTTTATGCAAGATTCAGGGGCAACCCCTCAAACCCCCGCACTGTATAGTATTAAAATAATTGAATGCAGGCAGAAAGGTGGGGTTTTGATGAGTCTGCAGTTTTGTATTGAAATCAAATATATTGTAAGCACAGGAAAACACAACTCAGTGCCCTAAGAAGGTCTGGTGTCATGGTCAACATTTGAGATTTGCATGAGAGGTTATTCAAAAAGGAGACAGGAAACTTCCCTATTGCATTAGCATGGTAATGCAATTCTTTGTGCCTATTATCCTGACCCACACCAGCTCTGGTATGCACAGTGTCTGAGTTTTTACGAGCAATAGGCTTTTATGCAGAGATATTTTATTAACCTAATTAAAAGTTTTATAAAAGTAAATTATATTTATGTTTGTGTCTCTTATTTGCAATCATTAGGGAACCCAGACCACCTCCAGTGACTTCAGAGAGGGCTGGTCAGGTCCCATCTGTGTAAATCTTGTGAGTTGTCATAGACTCATTGCATTTGATTTACATGTGAAACCTGCGGACTGAGCACAAATGCTAACCAGACAGCTGATAAATAACACAATACCAAAGCAACACTTTTGCATTTCTTTAACTCCTTTCTTACAGGGACCTCCAAATGCTTTTCAGACCTTAGTGAATTAACCTTCACAGTAAAAAAGTCTTGTTACAACAATATCCATGACACCAAAATACTGTTTATATACCCTATTATGTTTATCAGTTTTATGCCTTGTAGCTTTAATAACGGTGTGAGGCTCATTACACAAGTTTTTTTAAATACTAACCCAAAACCTCATCCTGTCCCAAATGTCTCAGAAAGTAAAGACTTGATGAGCGATTTGCATCGATTGACAGAGGGAGTCCTTTAAATCTATCACCCCTCTGCTGAGACATGTCTGTGTAGATCTGATACATGTGGAAACCAAACAAGTTCAAGTTACCCAGGAAGTGGCTTTAATCCACTGTGAGTTTGGCTTCAGGCAACCAGTTTTGTTTCTTATTAGCAACAGGCTAGAAGTATATATACAAGCCATTATCAACTCTCAGCTGAGGGCTATACCTCAGCTGCTTGTGGTTGGCCTGCTCATACCCTAAATCTTCTAGCACTTCAGCTCATAAGACTTAAAGTGAGGTAGCAATTCCAGCTTTATAGACTTATACAAAGAGGTTGTACAGAAAGCTGACTGAATCAGGTGTCAAATCCAAGAATAAAGGTTCATTTCCCACTGTATGCCTATAAGTGCTAGGAGGCCTGTTGCACAGCCCAAGAGCAATTTTACATTGATATTTGGGAAACAGGATCCAGGTTATACAGAAATAGGTGAATGTTTGTGTGTAAAATTCACTTGGCTCAGCTGCTTCTCATCTGTGTGAGTGCCTGATCCACTGGCCAGTAATGTCAGGGGGAAGTCTTGCAAGATGTACTTCCAGAAAGACAGTGGGCTCAAGTAAGATTTATCTCTGAGAGCAAAGACAGAATAATGTGCTTTGTGATTGCATAGAGGAGAGAAACCACAGAGATTGTAACAACTTGCTGCTTGCTGTGATGAAAACTAGTGACAAACAGGCGCACGGATTTACACGACAGATAGCCATGGTCCTTCTGTCACTGTGCTTCCTCATGCACCTCTGAGAGTCTCTGGACAGACCTGTCAGTATGATCTTTCTGTGTTCCTTATATCTTTTGCTTTGGCTTGGCTAGCCCCACTGAACTGTACTAAAAATTATTTCTGGATCAGGCCTTGGATTCTCTATAAAAGAGTGTTATGCACCTAGGTTAAGTAGCTCCTAAGGGGGAAGAAACAGATGCCATGAGTGTAACAGAAAGGAGCTTTTTTAAAAAAAGTTGTGAAACAGACCTATTAGCAATTGGCACTTACAGGGCTGAAAGCCACCTTGATGGTGGGGGGACAGGAACAACACATCAGGTGACATGAACCATGCGCTGCACTGCTTGTTATTCATGAATGGGCAAGGGAAATACATGTCAATTCATGTCTATTTTGCAGCATGCAATGTGTATGTTGATATAGTTGCTGTTAATTATTTGGAAATACTTACCTTACAATGAATACAAACCCTAATGGTTAATCTAGCTATTTTGGGAGCAAGGTTTTGATGGTCACTGGTGCTCAAAAGTAGCCTCCAGATAGTGTTCTAAAAAATTAAATTAAACCAACATGCAGTATTATTATAGCAGTATTTAATAACTTGAAAATAAAACAATCAAATTTAAGTAGTGCCAGAATTAGAGTTGACTGTTCAGCTTTTAATTTAACCCACTTATGCATATGGTTTATATTAATATTAATTATATAATTGCCTTTTAGTTTTCCTATAAGATCCAGGGTTTATTCTGAACACAGGATGAGTGTTGTTTATGGAATAAGATGCTATTCCATAGTTTGTTTTATTTCCACTACTTGGTCTGTTCAATTTTAACGTAATTTGATCAACAGGATGTATTACAGCTGCATTTACCTTATGAAGACTTGCCAAAATGCTTTTCCGTTTTGTTAAAGTATTTCTTGAATGTTTCTGTAATTAGGATGTGTGCAGAATGTGTAATTCCTCAAACCCCATAAAGGTGTACCATAAACACTATAATAATTGTATTGCTTCTAATAGCAGCCATTGGGGTGCTGTCAACACCACGTTAATCAACCAAGACCAAATTTATCCAGTTTTTATTTTCATCATTGTTGGATCAACTTCAGCCTAGGTCATCAGTAAACAGACCTTTTTAGAGTCTTCTGGTTTCCTTGAGTTCTAATGTGAAGTTATATGGCACTTTTCAGCCCATGTCCTCGGCTATGTGGGTTCACATCCCAGAGTCCTGTTGCTTTGACTCCAGAAGTATGCCTCCACTGTATGTTATGTGAAATGCAGAGTTACTGCATGGTAGCAAAAGAATGTAATCTTATCACAGTCAGGGTTAAGTCTGATCAAATTAAATGCTGAAGAACATGATACGTCAGCTAGTGGAGTTGGTGTGCTAACCTGATAACTCCGTAACTCTGACTCACCTCGCTGGAGTGTCCCCCCATGACATTGCCTTGTGTTAAGTAACATGTATTGAGTAACAACACAACTGGCAATCTCAGTAAGGAAGGCAGGGCTGAGCAGACACTGAGAGTCCTCACACAATGCAGCTGAAATACATGGTAAAGCTGCTCTCCAGGCTATACTTTCATCATCGTTGCAGAACATGGTAGACTCTGGTACTTTTCAACAACACAACTTCTTTTGGTTTTGTTGCTAACTGAGTAGAAGACCTTCAGAATGAAAACAGAGCTATTCTCCCAGGCAAGAGAAAGGAAAGGTTAAATGCTGACTCCCTGTAGGGAAGATAAAACTTTTCACTGTAGTGCAGTACCTTTCAGATATTTTCCCTTCCCTGAATTATCATACAAGGTGACACCTTAGGCTGCAATTTCTGGGTTCCAAAGTTTAGGGCAGTTATGAATGATTACATACTCTTTTTTTCTGCTGGAATGGAAAAATGGTGAGAAACAAGTTAGAGGAGACCTGAAGCAGCAAAGGAATTCGTATGCGCAAGACGAGTCAGGAATGCTTTGTGTTTCAGTGATAAGCTGTGGAGGGTTAGGGGCAGTACATTTAATGAACCAGAGCATCAGCCACTGACATTAAAAAAAAAAACAAAAACAAACACAAAAAGCACTTGGTACATAAAGCTATCCTGGGCCCCACAGAGCACCAGGGTCTAACAGTGTCTTAGGATCACCTCAACTTTTTATTCATAAGGAAATTTCACACCTGCCACCATCAGAAAATAGCCCTTATGGAACAGAGCTATATTATTTTTTTATTTTTTTTTTTTTTAATCGTGAGATTTAGAGAGTCTTCAATCTTTCCATAAAAATTCCATACATCTGTAGATCATTTTTCTGTGGAGCAAGGGAAAACTTAAAAAGACAGAACTAGAACATAGTAATTTAAAAAAAAAAGTAATCTACCATACATACATGGTTGCACTGTTTACAAGAATAGGTGACAACATACTCACCAAGAGCCACTGGTGCTTCACTCCCAGGTTGTTCTGATTCACGGGTAATTTACATTCGTCTCACAGTGCTTTTCAATAAACAGCTAACTCTGATCTATAATATAGTCAGTTCTAATAAGACAGATTTCAAAAGGTTTATCCATCTAGCTATAATGAACCTCAGTCATCTCTGTGCACAAAACACCCACATAGGCTATTTGTCTTGGGCTTCGGTGTTTGGCAAAAAGCCTGACTTAAGCCTTGAACATGAGAGCTTAGTGAAAATTGCTGTCATTCATTGGGAGGGAGGGAGTTTGGTGTCCAGGATTTACCCCACCCTCTGTACTTAGCTCTGAGCTTCTCAGCAAAGACAGAGAAACCACAAGACAAGTTATATCATCTGGTAAGCCCATCGCTGGAAAAAGAAAATGACCTTGGTAAAATATTTCAGTAATTGCAGTACATTTTAATTAGGTGTATATCACATAATCACAGCTCAATTTTTTTAGTGTTTAAAGTTTCAAAGATTCCCTCCCCCTTACTCCTTCCCCAAACCAAACCAAAGCAAGTCTCCAACCCAGTGCTATTCACTGTAAGAGCTTTAGGAGAGAACACTAGTAGCAGTGGTCTGTCCTCCCACACCTGTGGAATATCTGCTAGTTTTGATTGTTGGAAAATACAGAGATTAGGTCAGAAGTGAGTTGGGTAGGCACCTAGAGATGGGCAGCTATGAACACCTTACTGTGTCCCTCTGTCACATTAGAATAAAAGACAAAGGATTTAGGCTGGCACAGAGTTAAAGAGGAGAGGGTTGGCAAAATAGGCATCTTGCAATGGCAACCTGTCCTCAGTTCAGGGTGGGATGATAGTGACATATGGATGCAGTGGAGGAAACTTTTAAAGCAAAGGGAAACGCCTAGCCTGGTGGGTTGTACCTGCCTCAGACAGTTATCTGATGAGTTTGTCTTTTTCTTACATTTTGGCAAGCCTTGCTTAGTTTGTCTTGCCAGTAAATTCTCGTCTAATTGAATTGACAAGCATGGACTTTTTTAAATTAAAGCTTCCAATCTGCCCCAAATCCAACTGTTTATTTTTTATTTTAGTGTAGTGTCTGCCATATGAGTTAATATATTGAGTCATGGTTGCTGAAGAAGACAGCTGATAAAATGTCTTTACATTGGCAAAGAGTAGACCTATGATCTTTTTAGGTCATTCTTTCTGGTATTGTGCCGGCTTTAAGCCCCTCATGTTTGGCTTGACATGAATTACACCTTCCTTCCATTATTATTCTCATCTCTAATCCTTTCCTCAGCTTTCAACATTGAATTCCTGGCTCTGAATATCTCCCATCCGTTGAGGTGTCTCATTTGCTAATCATGAAGCACTAAGAGAATGTGTTCAAAGAGCTCAGTCCTACAGGTTTTGAGAAGTCCTGCTAACTGCTTGTCAGCCTCAACTCTCCTTAAATTCATCAACAGTAAAAGCTTCTCTGGGCTTCTGCAGTTGGCAAGATGAAGTTATAAATGGGTAATTATAATTAAATAATGAAGTGTTAGGTGTTATGGAGTCTCTTGAAATAGCTCTATACTTTCCTTCCTTTTTCCCCTTGTTGAGACATCTATAAAGAGCCCAATATTCTACAATTTTATACTATGTGTGAAATTATAAAGTTACTTTTTATGCTTCTATTTCCATATTTTTGAAGTGTGTGCTTTCAGAATGTGTGCTTTCGTGAATATTAGTCATTAAGACCCCTTTTGGAGGGATTAGACCCTATTATGCCGGTGAACATAAAATTCCAAGCAATCCTTTTATGGAAGGCACATCCAGAATGATGTTCAGTCAGATGTCTGAAACACAACCATCAGCAAGACATTACGAAGAGTACTGATGTGCAAGAAAATTGTATTTGTGCATTTTGTGTGTTTGCTTACACACACGAGTGTTTGCCAGAATGTGTGTGTACCCTGTGCATTAATACTTTGCAAATATAGTTGCCACATATACAGTTTTAGGACAGTTTGCCAAGTTTTACTCAACAGCCTCATGATTTTTAAGTGACAAATATTTGCTCGGAGGCTGACAACTTCTATGCCAAGTTTCAATCCAAATTGCTGACTGCAATATCTGAGTTAAGGAGCCATGAAAAATGAAATATATACTGGAATATAAGGAGGAAAAAAGTTAGCTTTTGCAGTTTGCCAGGTGAGTACTTAAATAGTTGATTCTAAGCTTGCTACTGTAATTTACAATTACAATTACCTGCTACAATCTGTATATTGAATGATGCCATTTAGGAAAGAGTTTTATCTGATTGCAAGGAGCACTTAAAAAAGACATTTTTACATATCATACAGTTTGGAATTGTGACTATCAGGACCTGATCCAAAGCCTTCTGAAATTGAGGGGAA
>NW_009934843.1:11232-23855 GCF_000696875.1 Nestor notabilis
TTAACTTTAAGAGCCTTGGATTGGACCTGAATGACAGTATAAAATAGGTTTTTTTCTTTACTTAAAAGTGATGCAGACTCACCTTTTATGTTTTGTAGGTTAAATTCTATCCGGATTATCATGAGCTAAGAGCTAAGGATTTTTGGTGTGCCATGAGCTATATAATATTAAACCTCTTCATAACATTAATTCCTCATTGAAAATTCTCCTGTTCTTCAGTGGTCACAGTAAGTTGAGTTAGAAATAGAGTCTACAGTCTTTTGGATTTTTTGCCTGCATACATATATGGTAGGAAAATTCACTTGTTGTCTCAGTCACACCTATGCTTGGATAAAACAACCCTGTAATTGTATTGCTCTAACCCTATTCTTTTACCCCATATGGCTCTTATCAGAATTTTTTTACACGATAGCAAAAATACAGAATGAGTCCCACTTGCTTATACCATAGCACCACAATTATCTCCTCACAGCACAGAAGGCACTGCCAATCACCCCTACTGGTAGCAACGTTTAGAGGTTAGGCTGGGAGCATTTAGAAAACAGGGACTGTATCTTCCTCTGCCTGCCATAGCACCTGCAGTGAATTGATCATATTTGATTACGGTATACGAAATCCCAGCCTGCAATACAGTGCTCATATTGCAAAGCTTGTATGTAATCAAGGGAAAAATCCAAGTGTCTTGCTGAGTCACAGTAGGGTTGGAAGGTAGAACAAAAAATACTGGTAGTCTGGAGGTAGAAAGAAAGGTTCAGAGGTTAGGCTAAGCTGGGGATGTGTCTTTTTCTATGTATGTCCCACAGAGATAGCTAGAGAAGCCGACAGCCTGAAACTGTGCAATATTATCCCCTTTTGGCCAAGAAAGGAAGCATCCAAGGAAAGGCCTTAACCAGGCAGCCACACAGGCTCAGATAAAGCAACTCTTTCTCTTGACAGATTTTGATCACGATAAAATCTCTCACTTGGTTTTTATTCTTTTCTTCAAAATATGTACCATAGTCCTACCATATGAGGAATCCGTGTGAACACTCTGGCAGAAATCAGTAATTTTTCAGTGCTAAACCAGATCCCCCATAACAAGAACAACTACATAATGACTGCTTATTTCCTACCTTCTGTCCCACACAACCTATAGCCTAGTAAAGAACATCTGAATAACAAACCAGAAGAATGCATTTAAAGCTGGAACTGCTAATTTTGAGTACTCTATCACCTGCATCCCAGCTTTGTATCTTGCTAAAGGGCAAAGGGTAGATGTGTCCTGTCCTGTAAAGAGCTGCTGGTTGACACAGATAGAGCTCAGGTCTAGTTAATAAAGTTTGCTCTGAACCTCCAGTTTCTAAGAACTTTACATAAATATTGTGTATCTACTTCATCTTGTCAAAAGCTTTGTCAGTGTCAGACTGCACAGGTGAGTGCCAAAATATGTAACGAGTTTTACAAATTCATAAGGTTAACAGGTACCTCCTTGCAGAGCAACAATTTCCCTTTTAAAAACCCCACCTGAACGGGGTGAATGCTGCATGGACATACTGTTTTCAGTCTGCAGCCAGCTCTTAAGCAATAATCCAAAGTGACAGTTTTATGACATATCTGAGTAACTCATGAAACAATTGAAAGGATCCTTTTCTCTTTTCTTAAGTGAGATCCACATACAGGCAATTTACAGATTCTTACAAAGGAAGGACTCTCCTCAAGGAGCAATACAGTATAAAAAATGACCCATCCTTCCAAACGTTAAAGAGATTTAAATCAGAACGCCATTTCCAGGTTAACACTTCTGATCTCTAAAGTACCAGCTTAAAAAATGTGTTAATGACAATTGACAAAGTTACCCTTCCTGGGCAGCTAATGATATCTTAACTCACAGAGCTAATATCTCTCCCTACACTTCAATTTGCAGTCCTATGCAGAGCTTAGTTAAAGGGATACATGTGTTGTTACTACATTCGGGTCAAGCTCTCTTGCTATTAAATACAAAAGCAATTTTTAAAGCAATGATATGGCTGACAGGCAAGCCCATAAACCCGGAAGAATTCCCAGTTAAATTTACAACTGGTCCCTCTGCTCAGCTCTGTTGTGTCTAAACATTTCAGCCTACGGGGACCTATAAAAGAAACTCTCCACAGTAGATGATATTACACAATCCATGTGGTCATTTGTAAATGCTATAATACATATAATGCACAAAGGAATTCACTGAGGTTTTTATATTAGTATCTTGTTTGGTTTGGTTTTCCCAGTTGCACAGTAATAGACCTCCATAGATTGTTTTTTTATTAAATTACTATGCTGTCCTTTTAGGAAGGTGGTCCTCTCTAGAGACTCTAGCAAAACATGTTATAGAAGATAATATAGCCCAAGCATCTTCTGGGATCAGACTGGAAAAGAAGGACAAAATCCTCATTTAATTCTACATCTACATCAGGACATTGAAGCTAGGTCTTTGTTAGCTAAACCAAGGGTTCCTTGGATTGTGGCAACAATCTTACAGATTTCTCTAGAATTATTAAACAAGACAAAGCATAACATTGTGTGGTGTTTGCAGCAGGTGGTCTGCAAAGTTATGAATAAAGCTGGTTGTAAATACTCACTTAAATATTGCCCTGTGGCTTTCTATTTATTTATTTATTTATTTATTTAAAATGAAAATTAGTAGCTGCTTTCCTGGAAAAAATAAATTAATGAATTTGAGAACCCCAAGTCTCAAATAACATTTAAAGTATTTTAGTAATAGTGCCTTCTTTTCTTTCGACAAAATGTTTTTTTTTCAAGAGAGGAAAAGAACTTGCAACAAAGACTAGCACAGGCTAAGAAGCACAGCTCTCACTAAAGCCAGTGGCTTGTGGCATGTCCACAGGAACATTTCAGGTATGGAAACATTTCTCAAGGAACCATGCTTGCAGAACTGAGAAAGTAGTTTTCTACTGCTATATACACACCAACAGAGAATAGCACTTCTCCCTGTTAACTGGGTTTTTCATATGGAGCCTTGCCTCTTGCTGGTGGCTTTTCTTTCTGAGCCCATAGACAAGGTTTGGCAGTCCTATAGAGGTAAAACGGTATTGCTTTTTAACTTCTCCTTTTATTTCTGTAATCACAAACATTTTAATTATGCTATAGCAATGCCTATATTTAAGCATGTAATAGGTATATAATGTTCTCTGGAACAAAAGATTTGAAGTCATATAATGGCATTGCACAGTATGTAGCTTTCATGTTGTTACTCAGATTTGCTGTCTAGAAGGGTTTTGTTCCCTATTCCCTCTGATTTACACTTTGTAGAATAACAGTAAAGAGGTTTTGAGTACAGTATGGGGAATAGACAGCCTGGCAGACAAGCAGGGGTCTTTTTGTCCTCAAATACTTTTCAGCATGGCACAAACGTTAGCTTTGTATTAGCCTTGTAAAGGTTTCATAGCACCTGGTTGCACACCCAGGAGAAATGAGCCCCAGGACAGAGAAGAGGGCTGAGCAGGAGCCCTGTGCACATGTGGGGATGTGTCTGGGGACACATGTAGAGCTGAGTTTCACCGTATCTCTTCTCCTATCCTAGCACTGCTTTGTACACATTTTTCTGTCACCAGACATGCAATAACTGACAGTACAAACCCCATCAATAGCTTTTCTATGATTTTTGCAACCCCAAGAGATTTATAAGCAGGGTGGAAAAGACTACCAGTCAATGACTACTGGTAGTAATTACTACTAGTGTTGGGAAGCAACAGACTATGTATTTTAATTTTCATTGCAAATTTATAGTGTCTAGTAACAGTCTCTTCAACGGGTACAAAGTTCTTATGCATACCCACATAGGAGAACTACATGCGGTACTGAACTTATTCAAGTTTCACTGGGAAGAGTGATACTGGAAACTCATGTCTCAGTCTGCTAACAGTTTCAATTAACTCATTGTACAATACTACAAACAAAACAAGATAAAGGATGATGAATATCTTTTGATGTGAAATAAGATGTTGCTCCCCTGTGTAAATCTTGCTGAAATTAAGAAGTGCTTGTAGAAAGGAGTTCTAGAAGCAGAGTCATTAAGAACAACAAATGATCAGCTGTTGGCAAATATTTTTCCTTAATAATGACCACCTTACTAAGCTATTATTTAGTCATGATCTTAAATTAGCAGTGATTGATGATGATGCTGATTACAAGTGAAAAAGGTAAATGACAAATGAGAGATCACTAGAAATAGTTGAGAGAATTTGGTGACGGCATTTGGCTCAAAAATTTTTCTTACTACTTGGGCTGAGTAGTGAAACTGTATAAATACTGATTCAGTTCTTCATTAGTATATATAAATTTAATCAAGTCCATACCATAGTTTCTTTATACCTTATTATTCAGTAAACGGGAAGAGTGAGTATGAGGCCCATAATCTGAGATTTTTGGTCTTTGCAAAAGGACTTTTTTCACAGAGAAGGATCATATTTATTAAAAACACACCACTAAATGGATTTTAAAATAAAATGTTCCATCTTCTCTTTCTTATTTTAAAAAAGGCAAAAATAGAGTTTCAGTGTTAGTTGTAAATGTGGCAAATCCAGTTCTGCAATGAATTCAAATCTGTACATTTCATAAAGGCTACTTAGGGACAAGATAGTTTCAGATCTAAGAAACATGTAAAAAATGACTCATTGTTAATAGGGTGAGCTCTTTGCATTTGGATTAGGGTTAACTGACAGTATCCAGTCACCTTTTATTCTTACATATTCCACTGGAGGAATGCTTTGTACTGTCCTGAAAAAGAGAGAATTAGGTGTTCCATTTATCCTATTGATCTTAATAACCTCATCTCATAAATACCTACTTTATGACATCAATAAAAAGAGAATAGCAGCAACTCCTAACAATGGAAATTGTTACTTTGTAATTCAAGTATTTCATTGAGCATCTCAAAGAGACTCCATAGTAGTACAGTAGTGATATTTTATTACCCGTTTTTAAATATGTGCACACAGAGACCATTTTTTTTTTTTAAACAACTGAAGATTCTAATTAATTGAGCACACTATAGCTTCTAGGTCCCACAGTTATCACAGTTCTTCTTTTTCATCTCTTGTCCTTCTCCTGTTCTTCATCTCACACATTAAAAGAAACATATCCCTTTAAGGGTGTTGGTGGGTGTAAGACTAATTTTTCACTGGGATGAATCAGATGAAATGAAACAGAGACCATTTTACACAACAGTCTTACCTGCCTGTTACCTTGCGTTACCATGCTGCAGATGGAAATTATCTACTCTTAGGGGGTGGATCGAAAGATATTCCAGGTAGAGCCATTCTCACTTTCCATAGGCACCTTCCATGGGCTAGGACAGGACTGTTCCTGGAGCTCTCATCCAGCAAACAGTCACCACCAGGAGGAAGCGGACATGGCACTGCTGATCTCCACTGAATGCTCCCTCATAAGCATAGATCCTTTTAGCTTCCATGTAAGGCAAAGGAAGGAAACAATCGTAAATCATATGGAAGAAGAGAAGCCAGAGCCTTATCTTCAGTGAGTATCTGAGATGGAAGATGGGCTCGTTGTGCAGACAGTGTCCACATCACTGCACCTGAGAATGGACAAATTATCTAGCACATCTAGTGCTAGATAATCTCAGATCAGCCCTGGATGTTTCATAGATAGCAGTGCAGACAGGGCATTGGAAACTACCTGAGAAATAAATGTGAAACATTCCCTCTTCTTGTTCTTTTAAAAAGATATTTGGCTTATATTAGACATTGATTTAGCTGTATTTTTGTGTATCTTTCTTTGTGTAGCAGATTCTTCCTAGTGAATCCCAGTAGTGTCCTCCCAAAAGAGTTGGGGTTTTTTACCTTTGCAGAAAGTCAAGCTTTTTTATGTTTCCCATTGACTTCGTCAGTCCCCATAGAGGACCACGATTTAACAGAACAGAATTGAACAGAAAGGAACAAAGTGAAGTGGAACACAGTGGAGCTGAGTAAAGTAGAACAGAATGGAACAGAGTAAAGGGGAACACAACGGAACAGAGTAAAGTAGAACAGAACAGAACAGAATAGTTCCAGTTGGAAGGGACCTATAATGATCATCTAGCCCAACTGCCTGGCCACTTCAGGGATGAAGTTAAAGCCTGTTATTAAGGGGATTGTCCAAATGTCTCTTGACCACTGAGCATTAACCTTTGCAGAATTTTTGAGGAATGAATATCCAAAAGCCCAACACTATGTAATCCTTATTACAGCATTTTGCCCATTGGAATTTGTCTTTTCTGGATTATTTTGTATGAGCAGTGCCTAGTTTATCTCATCATAGTTCTTTATCCTGTGAAGAGCTAAGGAGAGAGTACAAGTGTGTAAGACCTAAAATTATTATCTTTTTTTTTTTTTTCCTTTTTCTTTTTTTCCAAGTGGCAGAACAATGGTGTGGCCAAGAGGGGAAAATTAATGCCAAATGCTCAGTATTGAACTACTTTGTTCTGTTTAAGTAATTTCTCCCAGGCCTAAAAGTCTGCAGTTTTAACTGCCTTTGGACTTTGCAAAAGCTTTTTGTGTTGGTAGCTTTAAAGTGTAAGGCTCTTAAACTTGAGTCTTGGCTTCTCAAAATTCTACCACTATTTCATGTTAGCAATTAATCCAGCTACCTTATTCAAATGAAACAGCCCTAAGTTATCTTTTGTTTTCAGAATACTTATCAACAATTGGACTAAAAATGCTTTCTTTGTTTTAAACTCTTCATGATAAACTTGCTCACATTTTAATTTCTCTAGCTCTATGATGCAAACGAGTATGTGATATATAATGATGTCACCATACAACAAAGTTCCCCCCTTTTTTTCTCTACACCAGTGATGTAAACATTTTTAAAAGGTATTCTGGCAGCTGGATATGTACCTTGAAATTCCTTTAAAACACATTTCTAAGTCAAAAACCTTGTCTGGCATACAATTTTCCAACAGGAAACTCAAGAGAACCTAGCACTAAGTTTTCAAGTACTCAGCACCTTCAATGAGCACCAGATTTTTAATAGTACTCAGAATTCATAAGGAAGCACAGATTTTTCAGAAGGGATTGGTTCCTGTTTGTGCCCTGAAATAAGCTCAGGGTGTTGGAGGTTGTGCTCTCTGAAAGTCTGCCCCTGGTTTTGGGTGCTACATGCTTACAAGCTGCTTCCCAAGAACTCTTAAAATTGGTGCTGGGTGATTTTAATAGTCCAGAGGAGGTCTATGAGCTTGATAGCTCTTTAGATCTGCAAATAAATACAAATGGAGATAATTTATTTTAACCTGTGGAATGCTTAATGAACCAAATCGTTTTGTTTCAAGCGTGATAGCAGGACTGAAAGATATGATCATTTGGTGGTTTATGGACTCCAATTTTCCAGTTAGAAGTCTGTCAGGCTCAGTATAGAACAATAAATGACATCCTATTTTACATTCCTGTGAAACGCAAAAATTCAGCAGTACACTAATATGGAGAGATCCCTTTGCGATGAACATTGGCTTTAACAATATTTCTATTTACAAATGTATAGCATCATTGTTCTTTGAAGATGACCTACTAGGAAGAATCAAACAAAAATGTCATAAGCTTCTAGAAGCTGAATTCAGCTGGGAGATGACAGCAGGAAAGAGAAAAGTTTATTATTTTCTGCTTCAGCATAAAGGTAATGAATCATGTAGACCTTTAACTAGATACATAGCTTTAACCATATGTGTGCTTTTATAAGTCAGTAACTTATTTCTACATCGTGGAAGACTATGTATGAATACTTCATTTTCACATGCCTACTAAGGAAAAAATTAACTACCTGGCCTTAGCAGGTGATTTGTAGCACCAAAATTATCTGTTTAGTTTCCCTGTATGGTCAACGAGAACAGCCTCATGGAATGTGAGCCAAAATTTAAGATGCTGAGAAAAGAGCCACAGAAGGCTAGCCAGTACCAATCAATAATCAATGCAGTTTCTAATTTTCTGCTGTGTGCTGAACTGAGGGTGGCATTTTTTTTGTGAGAACATCATAGGCATTTTTCTTTACTTGTAATCCAGAGCACAGATTATGCTTCTGGGAGGAAGCACCTAACAATTACATTTTTAAGACAGTGACTTGTATGGCAAAGGCCATGAAGCACCTAAAACTGATCATCTTGTCCAAATATGTTTTGACTGGGCTATGTGCAGAAGTCACACTGGTAGATCTGTAGGTAGGAAACGGATGGAAATTCTCCAGCAAAATATAACACTTGTTTAAACTTCATCATTAACCTTTGAAAAATCTGTAATTTGGTAGTCAGCAACAAGTTTTAACATAAGATGTGGGTAGCAAAATCAGAGGTTAATTCTGTTTGATTCTACCTATAAAGTTGAGGATGAATATTTGGGGGTAATAAACCCCCAAATATTTAATTTTGATAGTTTCAATGTGATTAAATTGGTCTTAAATAATCACTTAAGACATTGATTAGAATTAATTGGTATTTCTGAGCAGTAGTTTCTTATAACTAGAGGCAGCTCAGTAATATTATTTTCTAACTCTAAATGGAACTATTTATTTGCAATAATTCATTTGCTTATTGACACTATAATTTTGCTAAAACTAGAGAACTCCTCATGCATCCCACAGAATCCAGCATCCCAAAGAGTGATATTTATATACAAAGGAAAAAACCTTTCTCAGCTCTTCATGTTGTTGTTTTTTTTTTTTTTTCTAATCTGCTTGTCTACCTGTCCATCTGTTTATCAGTTATATATTGTTACTTCCGAAAACATCTGAATACTCTCTGCTTAAAATCAACAGGTTTGATAAAATTTCTAGTAAGCATTCTAAAGACTCCAGCTTATCTGCTTTTTTAGAATAAAAATTCAGAATAAAAATTTCATGAGCCAAACCTTCAAATTTTTCCTTTTTTTTTTTTTTAGATCTAGTTATTATTTTATTACTGTATCATGGATTGCTCAGGAGATTTTATTTCTGAAGAAGCTTAATAACATTTTTAAGATAGCTGGGAGGAAACCCTGGCAATGTGATAGAACATGTCTTGACATTGATATCAGTGAGTTTGAGACAGTACTTTAAGAGATTTCATTTCTGCAGAAAAGTTTATGATACAGTGCTTCTCAGACTGCAGCATGCTAGCAGCTTGGCTGGAACCTTCTTCAAAATTCCTGAAAACATTTCTGTTTTTTTCTTTTATTATGCTTCTGTAGCAAGTAAGATGGTAAGCAAATAAGGATGGGCTCAGACTCCGTGGAAGGAAGTAAACCAGGCTGTATGTGACTTCAGTGTTAGTGCCTCCCATACCATGGGGCAGTTTCTAAGAAAGAACAGCAGTGGGATTGCTGATCCTTCTCTCTTCTTGGGGATCGTATGTGGCATGCAGCTGGGCTGGCATGAATGAAGGAAGTGGGCTTTCTTTTATGGAGAAGTCTGAAGCAAGTTATTTCCATCACTAAAAGACAGAGGAGAAGGAAAATAACCGTAAATCTCATAAAACATTATTAATTCATTCTATTGTTTTCTTTAGTAGCACAGGCCAGTGTATTTATGAGCTCACTGCTGGTGTGGAGAAGCATGGACTGCCAAACCCTCCTTTGTGAGAGGAGTACTTTCTCCAGACACTGTCCTCCTGCCTTGCTGACCAGCTTTGGCTGGATGTGGAGTACTTTCAGCAGTAGTGAAGACATTTAACATCTCGCAGAAAGCATCAAGCACTTCACAGACTGGTGTCCCTTGTTAAACAAAGATATCTGCTCCATAAAGTGAGATTGAAAAGCCATTCTTCCAGACTGACATTCAATCGATGCATGTGTTGCCAAAGTGAACATGAGGATGTGATTCTCGAAAACACCCAGGATCAGTCCAGCCTCACTTGCAAATTTCACAGTAAGAATTTCTCTCTATAATTCACTTATATGTGAAAGTCTTCTACATTAGTGATTTTATTTGGGATTTTCAGTAGGGCCTAAGGAAACTAACATGTCACTTCAGCAGTATTTACTGAGAATGAAGCACCTGTTTCCTTCAGACACTTTTAAATATTCATTATTAGGAATAATCCAAACCTATGAGAAGTCTTGGTAGGATCTCCACTGATTTCCACAGGCTTTCCATCAAACTCTTATTCCACAGCTGAGTGCTATTTCTTGTTTTTAAGAATTTTCATTATTATATTAGATTTCCTATTGGAAGCAGTTGTCACTAAAATATATATTCTTTCAAGAGACAGCAGTTAACAGTCAAAGCATGGAGAAATGTTTAACAAAAATGGCTTACAAAGGTGTGTTCATGTTATTGGGCCAGAGAGTTCGCTGATACAAATCAGTGTATTTTCATTCTAGTCAGCACAGCTGTGGTGATTACAACACTGAGGATCTGGTGCTCAGGATTTTTTTTTCTCTCCAGATCATATTTATTCACCTAAGTTGAAAGCAAACAGAGATTTTCTCCTTTAAATAGGAACCTCATATATCTCATCAATCCAAAGTCAGCAAGGGAGAGAAGAGGATGAAGGGATGCCCTACAGAAAACCTCTTGTAGTTGGCAAAATGTTTTTAGCAAGGAAACAGAGAAATCCCCTCAGCTCTCTTCCATCACCTTTGCCTCTAATCACAGTGGAAAATATCCTGAAGAAGGCAAAGACATTCTTCAGCTCATACAAGGTAGTTTTGTTTCCCTGCTGGCTGCATTTCTGTAGAAATTAAAATTGTGCCCCTTAGTTGTCCATCCTGAAAAAAAGGCTGCTTTGATGTGCAATTGGATCCTATTCTGTCTGCGATCCTGATGTTCTTGTTGAAAGGGGATAAAGCCTCTGGGGAGTGTGGCAGAAGAAACTGTTCCAGAAGCAGAGTCAACACACCTATTCTCTCTTGCTGCTGCTTTTTTTTCAGCAATAGCAGGGTCGTTCACTACTCAAATGTCTGATTACTCTGAATATAACAAAAGGTTTAGTTTCCTTGGGAGTCCAAATAGCCAAGTATGTGGCTGCATGTGCTGTTCTTACTCATAAATGCAAATGGTAACCTATAAATCTTTCCTTTTACAGTACTGTAATAACATTCTATCTATTTAGCCTAGTACAATACCATCACAATAGCTTTTTCATTGTGCTGCATTCATATTAGACTAATATAATGAGATGGTACCACAATACCATGAAATAAAACGATGTTCTTGACGTATTTCCAAAACATTTGAGCACTGTTTCCAAATCGACCTTGTGAATAAATTAAATAATAGCTTGCAAAAACGTCCTCTAGCATTTTCAGAATGTATGCAAATGCAAGCTTGAATGTTTACATGTTTCTTACAGTGTCTGGGATTATACGGCGTATTTGTGCACATGAGTGTTGTCTCTGGGAGTATTTGTCATTTGTGCTCAGTGGCTTGCACAGAATTCTAGCATGATTTGCCCTTCAAGTTGTCCAATTCTTCCTCCTCTCCCTGATGACCTGCATATTAAACTTCTTTACTGTAAGACTTCGGATTTCAGTGGCCCTTTCCATTTGTCATAGGCATTATAGTCACTCAGAAACCTTTCACTACTGTTTGTTCAATACCTACCCTGACATGTTCTCCTCTGAACCCCTGAATGCAGATTTCTAAAAGATACCTTACTGAAAGGATCCATATACATAGGTATAAAAATAAATATGCATGCACATTTCAGAGGTGCATCAGAATAGTGGGGGGAGACTGAAAATTGGAATGAAATTTGGGGGACTAATTTTCCTGAAAGATACTTTGGTAGTTCCTTAATTTTAATTTTTAAATGCAAGGTCACAACCAATTGAAAGAGCAAACCTTGGTTTGTTTTTTGTTTTTGTTTTTTTGTTTGGTTGGGTTTTTTTTTACCTGTGAGTAATTATTTGTAGGTTCTCAGTGGCTAATCTCTCACCTCTCATTATTGGTAGATCCATAAATATTTTTCTCCTGGTGATGTGCCCCTCTCTCCTTTAGAAATTACCCAACCACGGTAAGCTGTAAAGTGAAAATTAACTTGCTTTTTACCATCATCCTTGCCATATCTGTAGATCTCATTTATGGATCATCAGGGATGTACAGATTATGGTCTGTAAGTGGGGGTATAGAACTGTGGTTAATCAAATCCAAGGGACCATTATGACAATATTGTCTGCTGTCCTGCATAACACAGACTGAAGAATTTTGTCCAGCCTTTTCTGCTTCAAACACACTTTTGGCTGAGCTGCATTATTCTTTCTAGAAAGATATCTGCTGATTGTAATAACTCCTGTTTCAAAAACTAAGGCCCCTAAGTGGAAGTATCTTGTAGGAAGCCTCAAAAGACTTCATCCATTGATAGACTAGCACATATCTTTTCAATACTCCCATTGAGGCATCTAATCCAAACCTCAATGATTTATCTTCACTGACTTTAATGGGCCTCACAAAGCTAGTTTAAAGTAATGGATTGTGAATTTCAACCAGTGTGTTCTTAGGCCATAAAAATCCACTGCAGACAGAGACTCAATTGTCTTTCCCCAAGACTAGTATCATTTCTTTGAGTTGCTGTTGGCTGGCAATAACAGGTGGGTTGCTTCTAAATGCTTCTCTTGATAGATGCTATTTTACTTGACCTTTCTGAAGAGGAAATGGTGCATATGTTTATGAGAAACACTCTGACACTCTTT
>NW_009934843.1:23886-39218 GCF_000696875.1 Nestor notabilis
GTTTGTACAATGACAATGGGAAATTTTCCACTAAGCGCTTTGCCAGAAAGTAATTATTATGGTTGGCTATATGTCTTGTTTGTCTGTTTTTCCAACACCGTGGAAATTTTCATCTTCCTGGTGGTCACATCCATAGCAGAAACTGGAAAAATCTTGTATCCATTTAGGCAACCTGATGCTTGAGACACGTAATAATGCACAACTAAGAAAGCATTCACAACATATGCATTTAGAATTGCAAAAATCCTGCCCCAAACCAGTCATATAATTAAAGCAAAATAGTTGGGTTTTTTTCTGTATTCTAAGTTTCTGTGCACATGCATTTTACATAAAATGAAATCAGCTGGTGCCTCCCACATGTGCAACTGAGATGTATTATTATGAATGTAGAGCTGAATTCTGGAGACCTACGGTCTGTTCTTCAGTTTATTGTTAATTTACATTGTCACCTTGAGTAAATCCCTTCTCTGCTCTTTCTCAGCTGTAAGAGAAGGATGCTTAAAGTTTATAGAACATGTTAAGATCAGAGGGATGAAGGCTCTACATGTGCCCTTACTGTTATGGTTTATTTTAAGACTGAAGAAAATCCATGGGATTTAGTTCACCTGTAATATTTAGCAAAATGATCTTCAAGTAAATATACTTCTAGTTACAAGCCATTTTGTTTGCAGCAAATGTAACTGTCTGACTGTACAGCTGCCTAAAATGATCTGCTTTTGGTGGCTACCCTTCAGATGTCGTCCTTGAGTCCACTGACAACAATTGGTTTGCTTGGACACCTGCTGTCTTTTTCTTCTCCTCCCTGCAGTTTCTGTTTGGGATTCGTACAATCCAAAGACAACTCTCTGTTTTTCCTCTGTTTAGCAATTTGTCATGCACCAATGCATTAATTACAGAAACAATGGACAGTAAGATTAGATTGATTGTATCTTGGCGAGAAATGCAGGGTGGAGAATACTGACACGGTATCTGCAGCAACAGTAGAGGAGAGACTGGAGAGCTGATCAAGCAGCAAGATAGAGAAGTAGCAAAGGGGAGAAGATAACAAAACCTTAGTCCTGCTACTTGGTCCTCCTAGCACGATGGACCACTGTGTGCAAACAAACTCCCCTGGATATCAGTAAGGCTCGAGTCAACTGCATTGGCCACCCACACACATGCAAACCAGAGAAATGGGCTGCCAGCAGTGAATAGAGGTGGTAATGTATGATGTATGGGTTGACAGTGCTAAAAGCAATCATGATGTGGGCAGCAATTCTACTCAGTTATTGCTCCTTACCTTGCAACTGAGAGTATTCATTCCCTGAAAAAGCAAAGAACTAATCATAGAATCATAGAATAGTTAGGGTTGGAAAGGATTTTAAGATCATCTAGTTCCAACCCCCCTGCCATGAGCAGGGACACCACACACTAATCATCCAGTAAATAAAGAAAAAGAAAGGAAAAGCAGCAATTAGCCCCACACACTCCAGGGCACTTTGTGCTGAGCACCATAACCTTCTTTCTCCCAGTAAAATCTCTTTGCCAGGATTTTTCTTCAGATGAGGACAATACTCTTTATTCATAAAAACGGCCAGGCCTCTGATTTCTGCTTACCCTGCAGACCCTGATCTGAGATCAACGTAGACTGTAAGAGTCCTTTCAAAGAGCTGGCTTCCCATTTGAAGAAATTATGCCCCCTTATCATTGATCCAGACCAGATTGGTTTTATTAAACACAGAAGTTCCTCCCACGACATGTGGTGATTATTTAGCACTATGTATTTTTCCTGTAAATACCATGAAGAGTTGTTAGCCCTCAGTCTGCACATGAAAAATGCCGGAGATCCTGCAAAAAATAATAAAAAACCTGTTTTAAATGTAATATCTTGAAGTCCTTCAAGTTTGAGATGATTTTTATATAATGGTTAAAAGAAAACCTATACAATCTCTCTTCTTCTTCCATGTATACTAACATTTATTAGCATTACAGTAGCATCTGGCAGTCCCAACTGACTTCAGCACCCCAGTGAGCTAGACACAGCACACACATAATAGGAGGCAGTTCTGCACTCAAAGAATGTAAGAGAAAATCTTTGCTCAGCAAAGCTAATGGCAAATATCCCATAAGCCAGTGGGGCCAAGATTCAAACTTCCAACTAAATTAGTCAGGACAGACAAAGGGTGGACGGGAGAAACAGAGACCTGCAGAGATCTGAATCTGAGACCTGCACTGACTCACCTATATCAAAACATAGCTGTAACATAAGAGCAACCATTCCTCAGCAGAAGAACAACCTTTTAAGTATCCCATCTCTGGCAGAGGCAGTAATGAAAGCATACGAAAGCACAGGGGAAAAAAGTAACTATGAAGAGATCTTTCCTTGATACATCCTTTCAGTTTCTCTACTGAGATTTGATGAGATTTGAAAACACCCATGTCATTCAGACCATAATGTTTAAAGGATAGCTTCTCTGCATGGGTCTAAGACCTCTCTGGACCTGTAATACACATCCGGCCTTGTCACCTTCCATAGGGAAACTTTAGCACCTCTGCTGAGAACCTGAGCTTAAATGTTCATCAGGTCATATGGGCATTGGTGAACTAGGCTGGAACTAAACTTCCTGCATTATAGAAATAATTCTTTCCCTTCATCACAAAGACATCTTTTCTGTCATCTCAGTTTCTAGAGCAATACTGGCAAATAAGATCCAGCTCTGTTACATCCTTTTAATGGTAGAACCTTCTCACTGGGTTGAAAGATGAAATGCTTTCAATTCCCCAGCGCATCTCACACCAACTGTTGTTTGCAAGTGGGGCTGGGCAAGCAGGAATTAACCATTTTGTTCCAGATAAAAAGAATCTTACTGAACTATTTGTGTCAACGTTGTTTAACAATAGCAGTATCTCTTTTCCAGCCTTCCAAAAGACTAATGCAGTTTAATTTCATGCAGCACTTTTTCATGGGGGAGCAGACTGTCACAGAGCACATTTTATTTCCTTCTGCACACACTTCTGATCTTGACATGCTATCCCATTCCACTGTCATTATTACTTGATTATAGCAACATGTGTAGGCTCCATTGTACTAGAAACTGTACAAAGGAATGGGAAAAGATGCATCTGGCATGGGAAGCCAAATGTGAAGCAACAGATTCATGCAGCAGGCTGGTGATAGGGGTGGGAGTAATTCAAATATCTAAATTATAATCTAGTATTTTCTCCATAAAATCCTATTTCACTTTGTGTTGGTCTCTGCTTTTCTTAGTTGTTTGAGTGGACAGAGTGAAAGGGCTGCACTCTTCTTGAGTTGGAGACACAACTTTGCCTAGTTATGTTGTTATCCAACATGATCCAGCTGGGTTAAATTAATTTCTGAGTATTTCTTTCCCATTCCCTCAAGCACAATGGCTATTTTGTAAATTGAGATCAGGCTTCACCAAGGTGTGAAGCTGCTTCTTTGAAGTTCAGGGAGAAGAGATTAGGTATCAGGTTTGATATTTTGGGATTATGGTATCTTGTGTTTTCCATGAATTTATTTTGATTACTTATGTATAGATACACATAATTTGAGACTATTTGATCAGATCTAGAAAGATGGGCGAACCTTCTTCATCAGCTATTTGATATGAATATTCTTAAAGTCTTTCTTTTTCTTTCTATTTCTTTCTCTTTCTTTTCTATTTCTTTCTGAAGTCTTTCTATTTCTTGCCAGCTGTCTAGTAACCACGATTCCTTTAACTATACAGTTGCATTTCATTTGCATTATTAAAATGCCTTCTTTCTTGCAGCAAGCCAAGGGCCCAAGCATGGAGACTTTTCCACTGCAGGAAAAGCCTGTTATGCACAGAGTTGGCATTGTTCTACCACACCACACATAAAATTATATTATTTCACATGCCAGTTTGAAACAGATCTTCTATAGAGTTATGGCAGAAATGGGCTAATGTCACATAGAGCACTTGATACTATGTTTTATGTATGACTGAGTTTGCTGATATTTCCATTGAATGACCTCTCCTATTTAGCTGTATGACACTTAATAATCTCACTGCTTGAAATAATGTCAGAAGATTCTGTTAACGGTAGAGCAGTCCCACATTGTAAGTTTGAGACAGCTCATTTGCTCACAATCCCTGCAGCACACTTCCAAACAGGCATTGCCCATTCTGTATAATCATCTGGGAGTAAAGCAGGCTCAGTGCAATATTTGGGATAGCTTAATGGAGATTCATATGGTTATAGTGCTAAAATGCTCTTGTACTTGGACTGAATATGGAAAACTGGCCAGAATCAGAGGAGACCTATAGCTGGTAACTTGCACTTGGCTACCATTTATGTCTTTAACAGAGAGGGAAGTTGCAGTTTAGACCTTGGTTCTGTCCTCATTAATACCAGATTGTGCATAACTGGATCATCCTCTATACAAAATGTGATCTGGCTCAGGTATAAGAAGTTGAGAGTACTCATGTAAAATTAATCAGAACATACAGTATAGTGTTTATCCTGGCCTGATGATGGCTACAGGAAAACAGATGATAGCTGATCCAGCATAGCATTATGCTTTTGAAATACATCAAACAAGTGTGAATTGGCCAAGTGAGTTTGTACTAGTTCTGCATTTTGCCTCAAGTGGCAATAACATTTTTGATTCATTAAGTATGTCCCTAAAACTGGTTCTGCCATTTTCCCAGCTGCAGTTTACAAAGAAATAGACTTTTCCATTTGTCACTTGTGTATGCAGAAGTGGAGGTCTGCACAAACAAACATATATTTGCTGCCTTGTAATGAAGTGCAACCCCCAAAATATTTTCAACTGAGCAAAATTTAAAAAGAAAAGTAATTATTTTTATTTAAGCAATTAACTTTCTCATATATTTACCTACTGGATACTAGTGAAAAAAAAATTATGGGAGAAACAATGATACCTACTGCATTCTTGTTGAAAAATAAGTTGTTCTAGTAATGGAACAGTTTCAATCTTTCTTTCAATACATAGGAAGATAAAAGTCTTCTGTCACCTAAACTTCCTCTTGCTTGGCACACTCTCCCAATCCTTCCCCTTTATTTTATCTTTCTTGAACAAAAATCATCGCAACCCGTGGTTGATCAGCCAGTTGGCCATTGCCAGAGCAGACAATAAACAATTTTTGTCTCTTTTTTCTTCACTGGAGGCACCAATTTTATTTTCTTCTACTTACTGATTTCCATGAGTATGTTGGAACTTAAATGTCTTGATGATTTTTTGTGTGATCGAAATTGGTCTATATATTCATCCAGGGAAAAAACTATTCAAGGGTGAGGACAGCCAGCCAGCCTGCCCAAATAATCACATCAGTCTTCTTTCTTCAAGGAAACAAGACTAAGAAAAAGGAAAGATGTCACAGTGGTTAGCACAATAACCTAAGTTATGAGTGGAATGAGTTCAATTAACAACTTCTGTGACCCTGTGAAAGATTCACAAAGGTACTTAGCAAGATTTTTCTTCTAACTTTTGGTGTCAGGTTCCAGGAGTCAAATGCACAAACAAATTCACTATACATATGGCTTTTGAAAAGACTCAGGTACTTCAGAACTGGACTTCTCAATCACTTACACTCTAAGGGGTCTAACTAGAAATGTAACTGAGATACTCGATTTAGAAGTACAGCCACTGTAGTCTTCCTACGTGGTCATGGGAAAGACAGGTACAAGTGTAAAAGGTAATTTACCTTGCAGTGGATCGAAAGTTGAATTTCCTTTTGAAGACAGCCAGCTTTCTTCATCAGTTATGTAAGAAATCTATAGTTACTTTGGTTCCAACATTCAGTTAATTGCTTAGATAAAATAGGATGGACAAAGCCCATTGTGAACGAGGTAGGAGGAAATCTACAACATAGATTGACAAAGGAAAAAGTGGTGGCAGATCATCTGAAATCCTACCTATCATCTCCTCAGTTTTGCTGCTCACATTGCAAGTTACCCCTTCATGAGACTGGGATTCATGGAGCAGTGATTTTTCCTTCCTTTCCCTTCTTAGTGAATGACAGGTTTGTTGTCATCTTTTCAAACCAATTTGAGAGTGTCGATAGCTTAAAGGGGTTAGAGGAATTGCAGATGAATGAAGGAGCCTGGAGCATTTGTATCCTGAGGAAATTCAGCCTCAAACTTCCCATGCAAATGGCACATTTCCTGACCAAAACACACCACTTCATGAAGTCCTCTTGACAAAACTTCTTCAATGTGGTGTGTAAGGCGTATTCACATGACAACACTGGAGCTCTGCAGTCTGAGTTAAAAGGTAAACCTTAAGGAACCGAGCTGGGTTCAGATTTTACATATGCTTGACATAACACTTTCTCTGAATCTTACAATATAATCTGAGAGGGAAAAAAGAGAAAATATTAACACTCTCTCCTATTGCCATTTTTAAAAGTGACTTAAAAATTTCTCTTGATTATTCTCATTTTTAAGATTTGTAGGGTTGGAAAAGTAGGGGGGGAGGACAAAATGTAAAGTGGGACTATGGGTTTGATCTTTTACAGATTTATCTTCTTCTTTGCAGTGATGTACAACACTGATTAGACTCACTTGCCAATTTGCCTTATGAAAAATGTACTTGAGCAGAGTTGTAGCCAACCTGTACATATTGGGGAAGACAGAAGATTATATACATAAAAATGTTTGGAGGTAAAGCATTAGACTGAGCTTTATCTTCTTCAATAGTGATTCAGAGATAGATACAGAAAAAAAAAAACCAGTCATATACTATACATAAGACTTATTTATCTTTCCTACATTTTTTTCTTTTTTTTTTTTTTTTTTAATCTTTCAATAAGAGTAAAGAGTGCTCTTTCTTTTTTGTTTTCTGCTCCTGTCAGTTTGAGTCTTTGAAAGGTGCCAGATTGACTGTGCTGGAGATTAAAATCCTTTAATTACCCACCAAACAGGTTATGTGTGGACAACAGAAGTGTAATCTTCCTCCTGCAACCCTGCTGATGCATGCAACCAAGCTCTGGAGGCCTTAGAGTCTGCCAGTCTTGTCAATTGAAAAAAAACCCACAAGACCAGATCTGCATTTAGTAAAAACTGATATTGCTCAAAAATCCTGCACAGCCTTAAGCTCTGTATCTTTGATTTGATCTAGATATTTGGAGTAAGAAATAAGCAGTGAAAATTAGGTCTCTAAAAATGATTAGTTATTTCCAAGTAGAAAACTGACTGATACCACCTAAATGTATTAGGTTGAAGATAGTCTTACTGTATTTGCTTAAATATTAATGCAGCATGTCTCTAATATTTGAATTTGAAGTACCTTGCATCTTTTTATCAGTCTCTGTAAAATACTACTTCCTTAAATTCTTCTTACATGTATTCCCACTTTACTAAAACCTAAATCCTCCAGTTCTGGTCTCTTCAACAAACTCAAATAGATCATCAAGCTTAATTTTATAATAATCTTCTGCTAGTTTAAATACCTCAGTCATGTCACCTCTTAATCATCTTTATTATTCTTCCAAGATTAAGTAATTCTCTCCTCATGTGTAAACTTTTTCATTCTATTTATCAACTCAGTTTCTCTGCACTCTGCTGTCTTGGTATCTATTTCCGTTAATAGATACCAATACCCTTGACCTTATCTAAACAGCATGGGCGATATTCAAATCTCTGCCATGGCACTCTAAATCTGGAGTAACTGACTTCAGTGACTCTGGTTTTGATTTGATATCAATGGATTTACTTTGTATTTATCTGCTATAACTAAGATCACAATGTAGTGTTATGGTGTATAAATCATGAACTTCAGAATACACTTGTGCTTTTGTTATGCACTCACTTTCGGGTCCACTCTTGACCTCCTTTAAAAAACAAAGTAAATCATAGGAGAAATTTAAATGGAGGGGCCATTTTTACTTCTTTTCTGCATTATTTGGTGCTTAGTCAATTCTTGAAGTCTTTGCTGGTAAATGACCACTTGAAGTAATACGAATATCTTATGTGGAAGTTAATATGTTTGTGTGTGTTATAAGGGTTTCATTCCAAGTTTGCAGAATAAACTTTTTGGAATGAAGGACCATTACAAATTCCAGTATCTCCTTTTTTTACCTATACAGATTTTCTGGGGCTTGCTTCCTTGTGTGTGGATATATATATAAGCCCACTTTCTCCCAGAATGGCCCAAACTTGAGAAAGCAAATCAGGATTTGTTATCATATGAAATATATATATTCAGATGTTACACTGGCAAGTGGTTTTAGGAATTAGAGACTAGAATAGATTGGCAAGAAATCTAGTTTGTGAAGGTTACAGGTGTGCCAGGACTTTTTTCTCTTTCCTTCATGCTCTACTTTCCTAATATGAGATTTGGGCTTAATGTAAAAACAAAGAATATTTTTTTTAGTGCATTCTCCTTTTAACTTCACTAACCTGAAGGTGAAAGCAACTATGCTAACCTACAACACTGCCTCCGCCAAACTCACTAATTCGGGTGCTGACATATCTGTGTGATGGTCTGTTGGACCAAGAAAATGTTGGGGTCAATCACCAGCAGCTGATGAATGTGGCTGTATTGCTGAGCCCATGAGAAGTCAGATCCTGTGGCTTCCTTCCATAGATACCTGGTCTAACCACTGAAACCCTGCTCTAGACTCTTAAGAAATCAGGCCTTTCTAGGTATGGCTGACTTTACGTCTATATATTCTTTCATCTCAGAGAGCCATGAAGCGTTTTACATACTAAAGGAAATCACTTTGCCAATCCACTGCTGAGGAGAAACATGGTAACTCATTAACAATGCACGATATAGCACAACACCTGCTGTCTTCAAATGAAAAAAAAAATCCTACATCCAATTGAAGCTTCAGGGAGTTATTTTTTTTAAGTGGGGAGAATGCAATTACTCAAAATTCATCACTGTTCTACCCAACGATTTTTAATTACTTTACTTTTATGTCTCTTGTGCAACTGCTCACCCCTAGGATCATTGTCTCTCTTTTTCTGCTGATTAAGATGGCAAACTGCTGAATGTACAACTACTTCTTCAGGTCCATTCAGCTGGGTCTGAGCAGGTCATTATCTCAACATGTCCATCCTCTGACCACCTCTGTGAAAATGGAAATGGTTTTGCACTCATATTACATCTGGGAAACTTGAACATCAAATGACTTGTGAAAAGCTACAGAGGAAGACTAGGGTAAAAGCATGCACTCTGTTTAATTTCTTGAAATCTGCTAGCACTCATTCATCCTTTCTCTCTGAATCACTAAAATGACTTCTCTTACAGTTTTCTCTGAAGTCAGTTATGTGTATACCTTTTACATTCATGCAGGTGTTACAAAATTGGAGGCCTTAGCCTGAAGTTGTGATATACTTAGATAACCAAATATAATTAGTTATTTCTTTAAGAACCTATATTTAATAATTCAAATTTAACATGAGAGAAAATCTGATTCTGCCTTTATAATAGTTTTATACATTTTTTTCCATCTAGTATATTGAACCATTGCACATGGTTTATGCCCCAGCACATGGAAGAAGAACCTGTACTACTTATTCCCATAGAAATGTTTCCTTGCTTGCGTAGCTGTAGGCTGAGGACGCTGAGGCCCCTGAACCCAAAGAATGTTTCTGTTTTTCAGAAGTCTGGTAACATTTGTGTGCTGATTAACATATACTCTACTCTTACCTCCATGTGGATGTGTTTTGAACTGCCTTTTATTTGACCTTTTTCTTTATTGGCGTGCTGATTATATATGTTCTATAGAAAAAGTAGACTTTTGTCACTATACCATGGCTTTCTCCATACAGACTGACCTCATCAGAGCTTTGTTCCTCCTGTACACAGGTATTAATTTGCAGTCTTAAAAAAAAAACCTCAGAAGAAAAACAAAGAAACTCAGTCCATGTACCCTTAAAATATATTAAGAGGGAAATTTATTTAGAGAAAATGACTGTCATGTGTTCATAAAAAAAACAGAGAAATACTGTGCATTTATTAAGTAGCATTTTATTTAGTGCAACAATATCTAAAACATTTATCCAAGTTGTTACATATGATAAAGAGGACTTAATTCTGAGAAGCCTAAGGTATAAAGTGTGTATTTGTTTCACTAAGCACAATAGCAACTAGAGTGCAAAAGGGCACATTAGTTAAAGGATATCCTTTGGATATACTTATCTAGCAGCTCAAATGGAAAGATGTTTGGAGGGTCAGGACACCATAGGCTGTCCCTCAACTCCTCAGCTGCTGGATGGGACCAGCAGTTCTGAGGAGATGCAGGCAGGTTAGTGCATTGAAGTAAGAAACTGAGGCACTGAAGGGGGGTTACGTGTATACCTAAGGTGGGTATCTAGAAAGGTATATCTTCAGTATGGCCACAGTTTTTCCCAGGGCAATTCAGAAAGGCCAACAAAAGTACAAAAGCACATTAAATCTTCTCTTTTTTGGTTGTCATCAGTCATTGTGAGAACATTTCCCCGGAGCTATATCGCTTCCAGGATTTCCCCTTTCATCAGGTCCCTATCCCAGCTCCTGTAACTAAAGTTGCTTTAAGGACCTCAGAGATATTAATGTATCTTGGATTTGCAGTCCTGTGACTTGCAGAAGATATGGATGAATACTTGAACAATGTATACAGTAATTGTTATTACAATAGCACAGCATGTAATTTTTCAATTAAATGTTCTTTTCTACTGTTGTCATCCAAGACAGCTGTATTGCAGGACCTGCAATCAGAGAAGGATGAGAAGAATAGAGAGTTATCAAAACAACTCTGTTGTCCAGCCAAGAGAAGGGAGAAGAGGGGTGGAGTGAAGGGAAGGGAGGTGGGAAGAAGGGTGGAGAACAGACATTCTGCAGTGGTAATATGCTGGCAGAACACTCCATTGGCAGCCAATAACAAGGGATTTTGTGACCTTCTGTCACTTGCATAAAAAGAAGCACATATACAGAGTGGCAGCAACTTGGGCCTAAGGTTCTCAGGTCCCTCTCACATTATCAGACAATGGACATCACATTCTTCCTTGGGTATTGTCTGTAATAAGGTCTTATCCCATATTGTTTACATCTGATGCATTTTGAGCACAGACCATTCTTTTAGCCTTAAAACATCCCCTTACTTTATGTTCTTTTGTTACGTGATGAGTGGAGACATGTAATACAAACTTTTCATTTCATCCATCTTTATAGCTGTATTCAGTAACCAAGCTTGATTATTAAATTTGAGCCTTATTCTGCATCAATCTACTCCTGTGCTGTGTTCTCAGGCCAAGTCAGCTAAGCAGACCATAAACCAGATGTGATTCTTAACTTTTTCAGGACTTAATTTTGCCACTTGGTTTGGATCACAGAGAAGTTTTCAGCCTACAGTCTTTGATGCCTTATGTTTGCATTCATAAAAATTATATAGAAAGTTATAAAAGAGTGATAAGGCCTTCCAGTTTTACCACCAAATGGAAAAGTTGTCCACACAAAGAATTTATAACCATCTTGTAGCAATTTCTAAGATCTAAAATCATTTTAGCTGATTATGCATTAGAGATGTTGAAAAGAATGTAAACCTACCAGATTCTATGCAAGAATCATGAGAACCAACTCTGTTTCCCTCTTTTATATACCAAAGGCCTCTCTTCAAACTCCACTTACATGCTGAGACACATTGACTTCAATAGGACAACTTATGTGAGTAAGGAAGATCTGAATGAATGAGGATTTCAGGCATGGGATCTGAGATCAAGAAGCATGAAAGTCTTTTAGTTAATTCACTTCAGCATCACTAATACTGAGTGACTGAAAAACTTCAGTTATGATTAATGACATTGGAATTTTTTTCAAAAGATAAAGTCAGGATTCTTTGTAAGTCTCTTTGCCTGTTTTGAAAATGTGATGGTTATATTTAAAACATCTTTAAGGAATATTAGTCATGGAAAAAAACCAAGCATATTCTAAAACTGAAAATAGGCAAGAGACAGATTTTAAGCCAAGATTTCTAGTCATTGAATACTGTATAGGAAACTTCCTTTTCGAAATGGGTATATTTGATACCATGAATGCTTTCAACAATCTTTTGCATATGTGAATTTTGTGACAAGCCAACAACTTTATTATATATTACCCTGTAAGGGTTAGTAAAAATGTAGTTTGTAGAAAAATGCAAGGATTTTAAAAGGAAAACCTAGAAATGGTCTTATTGTCAAGGATTAGAGCAACGAATAACCTCATGTTAGGCATCTACACCATTACCCCATCTTTCACTAATATCTTTTTGGTAGACAGTGTCATTTTTGTCAGAACAATTTAAACCCACCCAGATGTGACTGTAAGTTAAGAAACATTGATGCTCAGAAGGAAAAATTATGCTAACCTCTACATTTGATATGATAGTGCTTTCACTTGGCAGGTTGCATACAGTTTACCCATAGTAATACACTCTTTGTGCAGTAAATGTTGTTCCATCACCCTGCTATTAACAGTGCTATTTCATGCACTTAATGATAGCTAAGCAATGGAAATAATAAGGCAATTTACAAATGCTAAAACAAAAAGAAGTTGTATTTCCTCACATATGTAGGGTACGTACTGATCCATTTATGCTTCTGCTGAGTTCTGCTGAAGCATGAAAAAGGTTGTAAATCATATTTGACATACATCCCATGGGTCAGCCACCACTCTTCTAAGATAGCTGAATGGAATGGGAATAACAACTTTTGGAGACAGAATATGAAAGAGGAACTGTGATGTACTGTACAAGGCAGAAAACCATCACTTAAAAATGATCAGCTGCTTAAACTCAGGTGCTTACACTCCCTTTTTCAATCCAGGAGAGAAAACAGTAGAAAAGAATGGCAAAATGGTAATCCTCCATGAACTGGAACATTGTCATGGGATGGACCCCAACAGGGTCAGAGACTGCTTCAGGAGTGCGGAGAAGGTGTCAGAGTATTCACTGGAATGATGATCTGAGAGAGAGGCAGCTGGTCCCATCAGTTCTTATTTTTGAGGACCAAATATCTTCTTTCACCATTTAAAATTCAGGACCCTCTCCTGACTCACAGCATGGCAGTATGGATATTTTATATATTCATGTGAACAGAAGCCCTTTGAGGAAGTATTGTAGAAAGGATGAGATATAGCTGCTAATCAATTCTATTTATGCTGTTCACACTACATGAAATTACTAATGCAGGCCCAGTTCTGCCCCTAATGAAGATGATGGCTAACTCTTTCCTGGGCCAGTGGGACTAGGATCAAGCCATGACAGTGTTTGGTTTGCCACCCTCTCAACCCCAGAAGCATATGATGAAGATGCTCTCACATACCCAGGCAGAATGTTATGACATTCAGCGCATCTGCAAATGGAATGGCTGTGTTTGCACCTGCTCTTTTGTCTATGCTGCCTTTTCCTATTTCCATCAAGTTCCACCCATGTCCTTTCTTCTCTCCGGCTGTTAGACGTTTGCTATAACCAAGAGAAAAAAGCAGCCTGACAATTCCTAAGCAGAGATATAAGCTGCTGTTTGTTGAAGTGGCCGAAAGTGACGACAGCAAAAACCGCTGCTTGCAAAATTCATCCTCCTTCTCCTGCTGGCCAGACTGGGACTGCCCATGACAAGAGCAAGTAACAAGTTCCTGTGAGATGCAGCACCTATCCGACATTGCCTTCATGTAGTGCTCCCACTCAAACACTAGTGGTAGGATACAGAAAATAACAGGAAGTTATATGCATGCATGCTTGCACATATATGTATATGTATATTAATGAATTAACTCATTTGTAGATGAAGAATGGTCAGCAATATCATGACATCATGGGGGCCTGTAATTGCACATCAATCTGGACTCTGTGGCTTGATCTGCAGGCTCACATTACTGGCAATAACATTTCTGGTGTAATCATGCATATACTTCGTATTCCTCTGGCCAGGATGAAGCTGTAGGAGCTAATGTATTCTGAGTCAGACCAACTGCCGCTCATGAAGGGAAAAAAAGACTTGCTTGAGTAACCGTAATAATTGGAAAATTATTTTGATAGCCTGAAACAATCTAATATATTACAGAATTTTATTAAAATAATATCAAATCAAATTAACTGCTATTCCATAATGAATTAGGTAACAAGGTAGGCAGATATTAATCGGCCTTGGCTCCCAGGCAGGGGAACCAGGAATTTATTAGCTCTTGCGGCTTGTGTGAGGGTGAAGACAGAAATCAGTATCACAGGCTGCAAGGGAAGCCCCTGAGACAGCTGAGCTTTCACTTTTTTCTCACTTTCACTTTATAATCCATCATTAAACACTTGTATTTCTTTTATGTGGGGTCTTATGAAATTTTTAATTTTTTAATTGCATTGTGATTTAATAAGGAGGATTTTTTTGTGCATGTGTACGTGTGCATAGCATGTATAATTCACCTGTCAATATTAGAATTAACTCACCTTTGTCCACCTATGGCTAACCTTTACAAATTAAAGAAGTAATTTTGCAATTTGACTAATCACCAGCAGAAGGATTGCCAAATTCATTGTCATTTTGACATCAATAAATGGGTTTAATCAGCTATCATCAGACCTGTCCTGTTCTGTCCAAAAGGGGGAAAGAGGAACAGTGGGCAGGAAGCATGCAAGGAGGGGTAAAAAAGGGTGTGGTGTTCTCCAGTGAGACCATAGTGGTAGTTAACACTATGTACTTAGGAAACTAAAAGGGTATGCCTTGTTCATTCTTTTTTATTGGCATTGGAATTTGCTATGATCAGCTCTAATTTTATTTCACTCTACTGTGTGCGGTCTGCCACTAATTCCTGGCTGTGCGATGGTCCTAGCAGCTACATGAGTAGTAGAGGGCTGGAATCTGACTTTCTGTTTGTACAGACAGACAGATCCCCCTTTGTCTGAACTATGACAGGTGAAGTTACAAATTGTTAGCAAGAAGGAAGACACTTATTTGATTCAAAAAATCTCATGAGAAAGCTTGTGGAGCTGGAGATTATTGAGTCATGACTATAAGTAAATCTGGAGTGGTATGTTCTTGTGAGGGTGGCTGGTTTGGGTGGTTGACGGAATAACAGCAATGGATATAATAACAGAGATAGCAGAAGCAGGTAAATTCAGCAAGAGAAAACTGTCAGTAAAATCAGACCTCTGTTTCCTTGGAATAAGGTGGTTTAGAGTCCCAGATTTGGAAAATAGGTGAGAAAATGAAGTTAAAAGGAGACAATTATGTCTCTGAAATATGTTCTGGCAACTGGAAAAAAATCTGTAGGGGCATATCTGTCTCTGTATCCTGTCCCAGAAGAGAACTGAGTCTTGCTTGTGGGACCTCTCAGCCAAAAGGAGGATATGAAGCTGGTGTTGCACTTTGTCGTGGTTTAAGCCCAGCCG
>NW_009934844.1:0-16301 GCF_000696875.1 Nestor notabilis
TCCCTAAGGCCTGATATTCACAGTTGTGACCCACTGCAGCTGTTACGCTCGGTGTTACCTTTACAGCTGGTCAAGAACTTTGCTAACACCAGTCTTGAAAGGAGCTCGGAAGGTAACTGAACATCCAGGCTAATGTTTATTAAAATTCAGAGCCCATACTCGAGCCAGAAAGACATCTTAATCAGGTGCCCTTTAAAATCTCTGTCTTGGATAATAAGAAACCTACTCAGCTCCCCGTTCGTCTCATGGTAATCCTAGCACAAGGGTTTGCTTGATGAATTTATTGTTGTAGTTTCAAGTGATTCTAAAACTCTGAAAATGTTGTAAGAATTTAACATTTTAAAACACTGAAATGCAATTGGGAAGAAAATCACTATTTCTAGCTAGGGCTTTCTGTGCCAAATACATGTTCAAGAAAACATTCACAGTTTAAATTAAAATGTGTTAGCAAATCTGCCAGTAGAATTTCTAGCAAAATATTGCCTGTAAGTTTGAAAACTGGATCAGGATCCAGTGTTTATTTTCTATTTGAAATTATGGAAATAGGAAATTCTGTTGCAAGGTACATAACCTTGGTGAACATACTATACAAATACCATATAGCTATCATACTATTTTAATCAAACTTCTAATTAAAAAACCAAACCAGAAACCCAGTACCAAAACCCAGCAAACAAACCTTTCCTGCCCTTCATATGGATTAGAACTACCTCCTAAGTATTTCTATTCAGATTCCCTATAAAGCAACAATAGCTGATTTTGGTCAGTAGTTCAGAGGGAAATATGGAAATTTTTAGTATTAGACTAGCATTAATTGCACAAACACAGCTGAACAAAGTTAGGTCAAAAGCACATGGAGCATAAGAAGTGCTCTATATTCCAGGGAAGAAATTAATGAAAATTAATGGAACTTAAGCAAAATCTTTCATGCAAAAATCCCTCTCCCCAAACCCCAGACCTAATTACTCCAACGCCATTCTAATACAGGCATTAACTTTTTTTTTTTTATTTTTTTTTTTTTATTGCTGACTAGGATTTGTCATGATCAGTTGCATCTAGTTTTCAGGAAGACTCAAGGAGAAAAACAGACATAATTTTCCTCAGTGGATTTTTCCTACTATATGAACACGTAGTTTAACAGAGCATAGAGCCTGAGCACAGTTCTGTTCAGGTACCTTATTTTTTTTTTCCCTCAAATTAATGGGATAAGCAGCTCTGCAAACTTCTTGATATTCTAATTATAAAACCATGTCACCTCCACATGGAGTAATCAAAAAGCAGAGGTGTTTACAAAGTTCAGGAGTCCTGCTCTGTATCCACCTTGAGGTCATGGAGCGTTGCACATGTCCCAGCTCCAGCACTGATCCTTTAATCTGGAAATGGTCACATTAGTGGTGGTTGCCACTGAGAATCAAACCACAGATCCCTAAAGTTAGATCAGTTATTAGGGAGCAAAAAATGTGCTATTACTGTGCTTCATCTATTTATATATTTAATGATATTTATGCATGCAGAATCCAGGCCACAAACTGCATAATTATATAGCTACCAGGCAAAGACTCAGCATGTCACCGTGAAAAGGAGTTTGTGTTAATATCCTGGTTACAGGTTTCTTCACTGTTCTGTGCCATTCCTCCTCACCAATTCCTTAGGAAGGCAGGCAGAAGAGGGCCCTAATTTGGAGCTGTGTTTTCTGCTTTGGGAGCAGAAAGCAGGCGCTGAAAGAGATTTAAACCCCTGTCATGCCTAGCCTGCAGTGCCCTAAGTTCTGTACTGAGTTCTGTACTGTTCCGAGTGTTAACACAGGCTGCCCACCTGAGCTCTTCACTTGGACCCAGATGTGCTGAGGATTCACAAGAAGCTGCGGGAAGAATGGGTCTCAGATTAGAATCTAACCAGCAGACATGAGAAATCCATAGGCATATGCTTTGTGTTAAATGTAAGAGGAGTGTTCTTCATGTGACTCACCAGTCATTACTGAGAACAGCTAAAAAGCTGTGATTAGCCTTAGCTGAAACCTTGCAGTGTGCTCCTTGCAATGATGTCTTGCACCCGGGAGGTGAGTGACAGTATGACAGGAAGGCAAAGAGGGGAAATCCCAAGAGGCAATTCAGCAAATGTGGAAAGGCTAATCGAGATGTAAAAATAAAAAGAGCACGTGGATCAGAAAAGCTCTGTTCTCTCTTGCAGCAAACCCCTCACTTGAATAAACTCAATAGGAGCAAAATTATTGGCAGAGCCTGAAGGTAGACAACTAAGCACATGAAAGAAGCTTCCTGTCCTAGTCAAATGGAGAGATCCATCTGTGTAAACTGAGCAGAACTGAGCTTGCTCGTGTCATCTACTATTCTAGTGTGAGTGTGCCAGGGTTCTTATTATATTTGAAGTCCCCTGGAATAAAGTGATACAACTGTTCTCCTTGAACTTTCTTAAAATCAGATGTGACTTACCACAAAGTATTCTAATCAGAAAGAAAATGAGCAAAAGTAATCAGTAATGAAGACTGAATAGGAAATACTGGATTTATTTAATCTTACAGTACAAGCATTATCTATATTTTTTGATCAGTGTGATTTATGATGAACATCTTCAGTGAGCAGAATCCAGCACTCAAAATCTTGTGACTCAGAACTTTTGCTGATTGCTAGCACCTAAGTCCTGAATCAAAGACATAGCTTTACTCACTAGCTCATCAGTATAGTGCCAATCAGAAATGTAGGTTCAGTGTCTATGAGAGACAGCATGGCGCAGTCAAGAGGGAAGTAAGCATGCTTGACTCCTTCCTGTGTCTGCTACTGATGGCTGCTGTGAGCTTAACTCACTCGTGCCTCTGTGCCATCTCTCTAAAACAGAGATGCCATGTGAAGGAACAGATCAGAAGAATGTTACCACTAGCAGTGACAGGATAGGTATAAACGTGTCAGAATCCACCTCCTGACTTCTTCCCTTTCAGACTTTGAATCGGTCAGCTAGTTTATTGTTAGAGTAACAACGGGCTTAAGAGCAATAGCTGTGGTTTTTAGAACTGTGGTTTGAGTTCTTCTTAACTTAATAGAAGTGCTCAAACTCACCTAATAGCTCTGTTTTAAAGAGACTTTTGTACTCTGACTTTTCTTAACTGGAATTCCATCTTAGATGGAGAGAAGACAAAATCATGGTTAACTGATAACGTGTCTATACAGACTCATTAACCACAGTCATGGACAGTCCTGAGGGATTTTCAACCAAATGCATTCATTTATGTAATGCAAAGAAAGGAGGCAGATTTTTTAAAAAGTTTTCCAAAAGCTGTTGTTAATAACATGTATTGAAATGAGGCATAGAATATAGAGACACATTCCATTTAGGATAGAAATAGTTCAGGCCTGAGTATTTCATATGTTAAAAGTCCCAGCCACAAGTGATTTTAAAGAAAAATAATTAAAAAATAATAATCTATGATTCCTTCCCTACAAGAAATGAAGCTTACTGTAATCAACTTGCTTCAATAGGAGGCAATAGCCAGTTACCAGTTTCAAGCTGTCAAAGGAATTAAGAAATTAATTAGATTTAATTCTTCATGTTTGTTTCCTCTGAAGGAGTGACACTGTAGTTCAGCTAGCAACTGGCAATCCTAAAATAGAAGAAAAGAGCAATTTAGAGATATTTAGTTTGTGTATTTGGCCAGTCCAACTCTTGGCATTTGTCCCCTTGTAATGATTCTAGTTTATATGGAATACAGCTGTCTCAGAGAATTAAATAGGACACAGAAGTGGCTAAGTCTTTCCAGTTCTTCAAGAAAACTGTCAAACTGGCTTTTCCCAGCTGAGTTTTAATACTTTGGCTACAAACTTGGAGGAAAAAATTACCTGAATAGTTTGAATGATGCTCTCTGAGGACACAAACGTGTCTAATATGTGATAAAAAGGGTATAGACTAATAGCAGCCACATAGGAAAAATAACAGTATAATGGGAAATTATGAGGTACACTGAGAGATCTGTGGCAGGTTCAGCCCTACTGCAGTGAAGGGACTTCAGGCTATCTACTCTTTGAAGGGCCAGAAAAAGGGACCCAAGGCTTGCTCAGACAGTAGAGCCCAAATAGATCTGAAACACACCTGCAGGAAGCCAGGAAACAGCAAGCAGACAATGTCAGGATGCAAAACAGAGCCACAGCATTTCCTTTGGTCCAGCCTCAGTTGTGAAGAGCAGTAACTTCACAGACAATTACAAAAATACCATCAGTGAGTTTCTTCTTCTGATGCTGGAGGTAGGCTATAATAGCCCTACCACTAAGTACAGCAATCTTTTAGACTACTGGAAGACCATAGTTTGGAGATTTTAAAAATACTTGCTGCCTTTTCATTTTCCACTGTTTTTTTTTTTAATTCTGTTAAAAAATAGGTTCACATGAAACTTGAAGGACAGACTTTTAATCAGCTGACTAGAAAGGCAAGATTGAATATCCCAGTCAATTGTATCATTCACACCCCATTTAATATCTGCCACTACAAATTACAGTCTTAGACTAGCAGCCCTACAGCAATATTTGAAACTTCCATTAGACAGCTTTATACTTTAACTTGGAGGCTCCATGCAGCTTGCTGTGCTATTTTTAAGCCAGCCTAAAATTAGATCTACAATGCAGAATAGTAACAATCTCCCTTAACTGCCTGCTGTAGATCAGAGTTTTTAATTCAACTTTGAAAGCAATCTGATAAACGCGAAATGAGTATCCTGTTCAGCTGCTGTTTCCCCTTTTCTTGTTCTTAGTGTGAGAGGCAGGATTTTGAGCATGATTACTGTTAGCTGAGTGCTGTAGCTGATAGACGTTTGACAGAAATACCTCACTGAACACAGAAGTGCTTCTTGTTTCTGACCTAGCATCTCCCATAAGTGGCACACAAGAACATACAGAATGTCAGGATGAGTCAGACCACTCTCAGCCAGTGCTGTGTTCCGCCTCTGACAGCAGCAGGGGATGCTCTCCAGGAGAGCACATGATCCTGACCAAAATCTGCAGCTTGTTATCTGTGTACTTCTCGGAATCCACAATGGTGGAGTGGGGGATGTGAGAGGGCACATTGCTGCCCAGTCCTTTTGCAAACATTTCCTAAACCTGCTGCCTTTTGCACACTCCATTTTATGAAATCTTTCCAGAGTTCCTTGCTGGCACTACAGCATCTGAATACCTGAAAGAGCCTATTTTCTGCAGTCTTGAAGGAAGGTGTGTCCGTTCACTCACTTCTCTGGGTCACTAATGGCGATGTTGAATAAAAGCTGTCCCTGGTACAGCTGCTACTGACTTCTTTCCTACCAAGCCTTATTCTCTGCTTCCAATCTTTCAGTCTGCTTTCAATCCGTAGGAGTCACCCTTTCAGTCTGCTTTCCCTTAGTACTGAGTCAACCTGTTCACTTCCGGCTGCCTGTAACGCTCTTGTTCGTGATGCCGCATTCCTCAGTCTGTCCATGCTCGTGCAGAGCATGTGACCTTCACATTTCATTCTTCACACTCCTTGTAGATTCTGTTACACCCTCTGCACCCGAAATGGTGGCAGCTCTCCTGCCTCAGGGCCCCTTGTGCCAGATACCCTGGCATATGATCTGCTGAGCCTCTGCTCCAGGAACAGCAGGGGAAGAACAGGAGGGAGGCTGTGCTGTGCCATCAGCCCAGCGAGAGCCTTTTCACAGAGCTCCATGCTTTAGAGCAGATCTGTTAGCAGGTCTGTTATTGCTGTACCACAAACTCCCTTCCATTATAAAACCAGTTTAGCTCCCTTCCCATGCAGGGTCCCCTGCCTTTCCACGCTGTGCAGGAGGCCTGTAATACGTACAAAGAGAAGGAGGGAAGAGCTATCCTTCAAAGACACACAGTGCAGATGATATCCTGAGCTGCAGGCAGCCTAGGGATCTGCTCTTGGTCTTCTGTACCTTAACTCTTCTTCAGCACAGATTCATCCCCAGACAACCATCCCCTCTCAGAGCCACACCATTCTATGTTATGTTTATTATTCATGTAAGATCACAATACCAATCCAGGGGTGGAGGAGGATAGATTTAGATTAGACATTAGGCAGAAGTTCTTCCCTGTGAGGGCGCTGAGGCGTTGGCACAGGTTGCCCAGAGAAGCTGTGGCTGCCCCATCCCTGGCAGTGTTCAAGGCCAGGTTGGACATGGGCTTGGAGCAATCTGGTCTAGTGGAAGGTGTCCCTGTGGCAGGGGGTTGGAACTGGATGAGCTTTAAGGTCCCTTCCAACCCAAACCAGCCTATCATTCTGTATACAGTAATTAGTGGCCAGCATGTTCATAATCCGCAGCTCTAGTTCTACTTAAAGGCGGCTTCTGAGGCCTTGTGTTTACCTCTGATGATACTAAAAAAATCATCTCTTAATAGCCATCGAATACTTCAATCCGGTCAAGCCGAATTAGGTAAACAGGGATAAAGCAATTATAACAGGCATTGATTCTTGTCAGTAAGACCAAGAATTTACATGTTATTTAACTCAGTAACTACTTACCAGTGGCTCCAAAATGCTTTGAGCAAAGTGACTCTAAAGAAGAAAAAGAGAAAGTGACCAAAATCAGACAGTGTCTCAAAGGTAGACAATATTTAACTAACACAATTATACAAATAATAACAACAGTCCTAATGAACAGTATCTGGCTGAGAGAATGTAGCCAGTTCAAAAATCAGTTTTGATAAGTAGGTCTGATGTATCAAACCTAGCATGAAATAGGCTGTCCCACTGTATGTCACAGCTGCTTGTACTCTCTTAAGAGAAGCCCTTATAATTGATTTGATGGCCTGTGTTTGACAGCTTCTTCTCATACCCCTCACACTAACATCTTCATGTCTCTCTTAAAATCACACTAAAGAGTAGTGTGCCCTCTCATGAACAGAAGCTGTTACTTTGATTTCTCTGAAATGTGATTCTCACAGAATTATCCATATTCACAGTTTTTGTTGTGAGTTTTTTGGGGTTGTTTTGGGGGTTTTTTGGGGGTTTTTTGGGTTTTTTTGTTTTTTTAAGAAGTCAACAGCATGGTGCTGTATCTAACCTACACACTAACTTCTCTGTTCATTTTTAAGTATAGAGGGTTACTCTGCATTTATGTGTTTGTTTTCTTTTAAACAGATTCATTAAACACCTGAAATGGATTATGACCAGGTGCATGGATGAAGTCATGGAAAGAATTATACTCTGAAATGTGGAGATGAAAAGAAGGTCAAGGGGATAACAAGAAGAGTTGTTATCAGACCTCGTCAGTTGTGACTTTTCTCCATGGTCATTGCCTCTTGAGTGTGCAGTAACTGCAGCGATTCATGCACCGTACTGGGCTTCCATAGGTAATTCTGGGATGGACCGTATGAACAAATAGTATAAGCTATGTTCCATTGTAACAGAAAATCAAGATGTTACTCAGAGTTGATAAACTTTTGAATAAATACCATCTTACCCGAATGGACACGCTCTACATACTGCTTAAGCCAGTGTTACAATCACACATTGAGACTCTACCAGCCAGTAGTTCAAAGACAGTGCTTTCTCAGGGGACAGTCAGCAGGAGTGACTGCAGGGAGGTTCTGTTCAGGGCAGCATTACGGCAAGAACTGTGCTAGTAAGATACTTTATTTAAATCGCGAGTTTTGAAATAGATCAGAGAGTGAATTTTATATATGTCAGATGGATTCGTTATCTAACACGAGATACTTTGCAGATTGTTTAAGCTCATGTTCCTATGTACAGATGTGAAAGCAATACAATAAAACTGACCTTTTCCATGAAAAAGTTCAGCAGTCATGTGTTGGAGTTGTTATTTTTCAGTTTGATCAGACAATAACTGAAATAAGCTTTCCAGGAAAAGTACCTGCAAATAGCTCCAGGTTGTTGAGATGGCCAGTGTGTAGGTAATCCTTCTCTGGAAGAAGTACTTAAATCAGACCTGAATTCTAATTTTCATAGCTCTGCAGTTGTTAAGCCAAGTTGATGCATCAAGAACATTTCAGATAAAGCAGAAATGAAAACATTTCCCCTCAACTCTCTGTGCATTATGTCTGTCCTGTGCAGTCTGTGTCTCTACCATCTGCTCCCATCTCAGGCTTTCAGCTCCAGACAGATGGTGTCATGAGTCTCTTGACAGCCAGTATGAGGGAACAAGGGGGTGATGGCTCAGATCCCTCTTGAAACAATGACAAAGAAACTTGCATATCAAAATCTTTTTTTCCTGATACTCTCAGTGTGTTGCATTCAGATGGCATTTTTTAACTCCTATTGCAGTAGAAATTAGCTCCCAGTCCCCATAATTCTGTGCTCCAAATGCAATTTTCAGCTACTCCTGCAAGAGGTGAAGCACTGTCATTGTACTGTGTAGCTTTTCTCCAAGATAGGTCCCATTAGAAACAGTTTGGGGCCTTAAAACCCTGACAAGTGCTTTGTTCCATACAATCCCTGTCCTGCAAGTCAGCAATGAAGTCACTTGGGGCACAATATTCTCACATGTAAAGATACATTCAGGGAACTGACAACTCCCTCAAATGCAGATCGATCAATCAGTAAACTCTGTTAAAAAAAAAAAATCATCCCTTTTGGTTATCACTATGTCTTTTGTAGCATGGAATAGGTTATATATCAAATATTTGTTCTGCTTTTTTGAGTTAGGCTAATGTTTTTGTAATGCTATCTGAATATAAAAAAATGCATGGTTCTTAAATGTATTCATTGCCATAAATTCTGTTAGATGAAATTTCTCTAGTTTGCTCTGGTTCACGTTTCATTCATGTGAGTTTCATTTTGACTTCAATATTCTATCCTCCTCAATTCTTAATTAAGTATGTTGAAGAGCATGGTGTTCTGTTCAGAAGCCAGCAGTGGGTTCATAGTGTTGCCAACAGAAAAAATAATTTTCAACAGGTACTACAAGCTACTGTAAAAAGGAACACTCACTTTTATTAATACTTTAAAATAACACGTATAAAGACAATCGAAACACTGTATCATGATTTACAATCTGTATTATAAACAAACATCTCCAACTAACCCACAGAAAGAGAACAGCAATACAACCAACATGATTTGATCAGTCCAGACAAGGTCCTGCTACATTCAGCTGCCTGTGTAATTTTTAGCACATTCTCAGATGGAGTCACAGTGGAGGGTAGCTCTAGAACACATGCCTAAAAGAGCATTTGTCATCCAAAGCTTAGTTAAGAAAAGCCAAGACAAAGGCTCACAGATCTGCACAGCTGGAGTGCTGCAGGCTGATGGGAGCATCACACAAGATTTGCCTCAACCTATCTCCCATTCAAGCAGCTGAAAGAGGGGAGTGTAAATGCAGTTTTGTTCCGCCACTCTGGCTAGAGAGAAGAACCATGCAGATAGTTAAGAAAAATACCACTTTCTAGTTTCAGTTATATTCTCCATAGACTTTTTCCAGCTTGCTCTTGTACTATTTCCTTCATATCCTATGGCTGGTTCCCTGCACACCTTTGATTAACCGGAAACAAAGCAGACCTTTCTTCCTTCTTTAATTTGTCCATCCTTTATCCCTGCTGTTAAGATTCTGGAGGACACCGAAACTTTATCAGAGAAGTATAACTGGCCAGAAAGAACATACAGATTGTGGTTTTGAACTGTTAAATTGGAGGCTTTTTGAAAACTGAGTAACAGTATTTGAGAGGTTAGTTGAGAGATTCCAGTTTCTATAGATCCTTGGGTCAGTATTGTCAGTGCTTCCTCCAAGAGATTTCAAGAAGGCTGTTGAGCTAACCATGCAGTAGAGACCTCCCACCCCAAGCACCAAATATTCCTAGCTTTGGTCTCCAGAGCGTATCCGGACAGGGAGTCAGTATGCTAGTCCTGACCACTGTCTCTATACAATTCTAAGTTCTCTCCATGTTCATGGAGCTAAAATAAAAGACACAAGGAGACAACTGGTTTGCTATCACAGTCAGCAGGGCCAGTGTTTGGCCCATGTATGTTTGAGACCAGCAGCACAGACACATGATAATGCTTTGAAATACATTATGTCATTGCTTAGTTAATCATAGCTCTGTGAAAGAAGGGCCACATAAACCCCACACAGTAGTGATTGCACTGCCAAGTATAAAATTGATGCTTGTACATTTATGCTGCCACGTACAAGTGAGAAACTAAATCCAAATCCAGTCATATGAATTTAAAATTCCCATTTGAGACAGAGTAAACACCTGTGAAGATTGTCATCACTTTGAGGATTTTTGTGCAATAAGCTGAATCTATGTTCATGCATTTGGACTTCTGTGATAACGTCAGAAAAATCCTTAATATACTTCAAGTTTTAATCCCTTTCTTCTCTTTACTAATCATCCTCTGCCCACCCCCCACCCCAATCTTTTTAAGGGATTCTGTAACAAGAGAGTGATAGAAAGTATCTTCCTATCCCTTAAGAGAGCATTGGTGATTAGCATCAAGAAAAGAGCCACTTTGATATTCTCATGGATAATCTTGCAATCTCAGACTGTTTTCTAAGAGTGATCATTTCTGTTTATGCTCCTGACTCTAATGCTTCAAATCAGCCCAGACAGACAAGTGAAATCTGTAACATGGAGCTTTGGAAGTCCAAAATCAAACCAAATTTGATTGTAGTTACCACTGGCACCAGAAAACATCTAGATTTGATCAGTCACTGCTTCAGATATTGCACGTCCAGCAGCTTGCAGTCTATTCTTCGGTGAATCGATGATGGAATTGAATACTGTAATATCCTGGTTATTCCTGGTCACCTTTAATGGTGATCACAAGTTCTGATGCTCTTTTCATCTTTGAAATGTGGTGTTGCTTAACTTTTCATCACTTCAGTAGAAACACAACTGGGTCTTTGAGTAGCATTTTAAATGACCTTTAAAAAACTTTAACTCCATCATTCACCCACTTCAAGCATCACTCAGAAGCTTAAATGTAACTTTTTTTCATCTTGCCACTCTCATGAAAATCAGCCACCAATTCATAAAGCAGCAAGAAGATAGGAACATACAGAGGACACCTTCCCCTCTGCTTTGTGTTACCTGTGAAATGATGAAAACAGAGTATTAGGTGTGTGCCCATCAGCTTAATCATCATGAACTTCACCAAAACCATATGTTTGATATGCTCTGAAAACAGACAACAGTGACTGTTAGATACTGCACGTTTCAAGTTTGGGAGAGAGGATCCAGACTTCCTGCTGTTACTTGTCCTCAGTGCTAATGGAGAAGAGTGTTTGTTCACATACTCAGATACTGAAGTGGTGACTGGTGCCAAAGGCACATGCTGCAAACATAAAAGAACAGCAGTGGAGAGAGATGCAAGGGGTTGTTTATGCAGAGCTGTGTTAAATGCATCTTTTGCTTGGTGTGAAAGTTGATCAGTATCCAAGAACCACCAACTTCCACAGAGCAGAGCTCTCTACCACTGACTGCCACTGCTCTGTGTCCAGAGGAGAACCAAGGTCACCTGGGAGCTGACTCACATGTTCAGACACTTATCGCATGCTGTCCTTGAATGACTGACACAGGAGGTTAGAGAAAGCTTTGCTTTTGGAAGGTTTTCGGACAGTGCTCATATCCCTGGTGTGTACTTTCCCAAGTAGCTCTGGTTATTCAACAAGACAGAGTTAGCTACACTGGAGGCTATTAAGGATCACTACAGTTTTTCACTCCTGCTCTATCAGGCTGGTCTGTGAAGCTCGTGTGGCACCTGAGCTGTCCACAGCCTGTAGCCTCACCAGTGCCATATATACAGCCCAGTCTACATCTGGTGATCAGTGCACTGAGAGCACAGTCCCGCAAAAGCTTGGCTCACTGAATGGTTTAGGAAGTCACTGGCAACTGCAGCAGTGCCAGGACCATGCAAACCACAGCTGAAGCAGCTGGTGATCATTCTGCAATGTGTTTTTTGCCATCTGAAAGAAAGCTGGAGGGTATCTGGTGTCTGGCTTGACTCTGGCTCTTCATTCTTCACTGCAGCCATTTCACTGATGCATTGTGCATAGTTTTAAGAGCAAGAGGAAGCACATGGCGGAAAATTGGGAGCAGAAATCCCACACAAACCCCTAACTTGCTGTGCCTGCTGCAGCTCCTTCAGTCCAGGAGTGTCAAGGCAGGCAGATCCTTGTGATCATCTGCAAACTGTTAGAAACTGGTAATGATGTAATTATTTCCAGGAGCTTTGAAACTATGCAGGCAAAATCAATGAAGTAAAAGTGGTTGCCTGTGGCTAAACCACACATACCAGGCTGAGAAAAAGACATGTAGGAACCAGTGGTTTGGTCTGAGTACAATATAAGCACAGCTTTATAGTGAGACAAGCAGCTATTGAGTATTTTGTACTAAACAGAAGTGAAAGAACTTACTAAAATCCAACACAAAACAATCTCTAAGAAGCACAGAACTCATCTATTAAACATGACGAGTACACGGAGATATTTAATTTTCTGCAACAGAAAAGAGAAGGTAAGCAGGCCAGCTGCCAAACACTCAACCGGCCTGAACTAGGAGTTTCAGAAGTCCATTCCTGGTGATGCAGCTCTTGCAATCTGCTAGTGCTTGTGCCAGTGAGATGGGAGGGTGCAAGGTTAGTGGGGAGAAAGGGACCTGATGTGATGTTGATCTGTATCACTCCAGGGCAGCATCTCTTTACTCAGCCATGTATACACTGATACTGTTACTGTGCCTGCTGCCAGTGAGACCACGATCAACAGTTGCCACAGAAACAAATCTTTTTGTGTTAGGGAGCCAGGGTTTATGTTACCTTTATCATCTGATCATCTGAATCTACACGCTGATCCTAGAGTCCAGCTGCCGAAGGTGTTCAAGAACTCCATAGGGAATGGTGGGATTCCACATCCTGTAAGGGCAAATTCAGAAAAGAAAGAGATTTTAAGAAACATAATTTGCTTCAAGTTTTTTTGGTGGTTTTGGTATATTTGTGTTTGGGGTTTTTTTAATATATTTTCTTTTTAAGTTGCCTTTTACTTTTGAGTATCGTTCTATAAAAGTATTTAAGCTACAGAACAAATGAAAATGCATTTTCATTTAGGAGAAAGCAATTCACTCCTCCAAAACCTGGCTGACTCTAGTTACAGGGCACACTACAGTCCTGTCTCTATAACTGTTCTTCAGCTTTCTTCCCCTTCCCCTGAATGTGTATTGGCAGGTTCAGTCTATTTAACTTCTAACGATGGCTGTTCATTCAAATACAAGTCCTGCAGCACAGAATAGGTCACAGACTCTGGGAGGGTAGAAGATTAACAAAAAGAGGCTCAGTGTAACCTATGGTTAAAGCAGAACAAGCTTGCTTGCCTGGGATGATGGGAATTAATGCAGCTGAAGCCAGAGAAGTTTTTAACAGGTCTACAACTGCTTTTGTATTTTGATGTCTCTTTTTGTGCCTCTTATAAAACTGACAAATGCAGAACACAGCTTTAGCATGAATTCTAACCCAATATATGGAATAAAGACAGAGCAAAGAGTGTATCAAAAGACTTACGCCAATTTCTTTATATGGGGACATTTTCCCAGGCTGTCAGTCAGCTGCTGGGCTCCAGCACCAGTTATTTTGTTATACTGAACTCTGAGGAAAAAAACCCAACGTTGTTAATGCAGATCACATCATGTAGTGGTGTAATCAAACATTTCATTCAAAATAAAAAATACCCTATGGGCTTGTCTGCAGTTGAGGGAAAAAGAAAAATACCAAAATGGATCTTTGATTCAAAAAACCTCTAATAAAATACTCAAAAGGTCAAACAGGAACCTCATTCAGTTAGTTCATCTGAGGGATTCCTTATTCTATGTACCCAGGGTCCTTCTCCAACTCCCCATGATCCTATTCTCCCATCTTAAGCCAGATTCTTTTCATTTTTTTATCCTTAATCCTTTCTAACCACTGATTATCTGGACTTTGCATAAGGACATTTTCCTGTGAAATTTCCCTGAGATTTTCTTCCTTAATTTCTGACTCCTTTACCCTGAGCACAGGAGATTTGTATGTTGAGTATCCAAGCAAGTAAGCTTTCCAGGGCCATCTCAAAAGACTTCATACTCACTCTAGCACTCTCAAAGATGCCATCACAGGAAGAACTTTGGCAAGATTTTCTGCTCCAAAATCACCGATGCTGTTGTTGTATAAGCTGCCAAAAAGCAAACTGGTACAGTCACAACAGAACAATGGATAATGTAAACAGATTATATATGACATAAAGGAATTTCAGATATGGTTGGTACATCTGAACTTCCAATTTATCCTTGTCTATTTGCAGTTAGTTTAAAACATAGTTTTATGTTTTCTGTATCAAGTAAGGCAAATGGTAACATCCTTCTTCAGGTAGCACAGCTACAGCAAAAACAAGTCTAGATTCCTAATGAATAATAAAAACATTTCTGTCTAAATTAGATCAAATTAAAAATCTGCAAGCTCAAATACCCGGGGTGCAGCATTCAAAAGATTTATATGTGAGCAAACTATTCCAGAATTGCACACCACAGTTTCTTGTATTCCCTACTGAGATGCTTCACTGAGCCCTAAACCAGATATTTTAATGAAGTGGGATGAACCACGGGTCCCACATCAGCAAACACACACCACCGTATTGCTGGCTTAGGGTTTAGTAAACTCCACATAATCTCACAGCAGATCATGGCCCTGGGTGCACATTTGTACATAAGTAGGTATTACTGATTGGATTTAAAAACCGGAACAGACCTCATTATATCCCTGAGATAGCCTTCTGCATGTCTACGCTAGGTCATACATCCCTCTCCTCTCCTCTCTTCTAAAGGCTTTATGCAAGAATGAGGTCAAAAGCTTGGCTGCTGCACAGTGTACATAACTGGTTTATGTTCAGCAATTTCTGGCAGAGATAGCGAGGTATGTTGTATAAAACAGCTGAACAGAACACAACTACTTACCTTAGTGTCTTTAATGAAGGGAGGGAAGGAAGAGCTGTAGCTAGCTTCTCAGCACCCACATCTGTTATCTTATTCTGTGATAAGCTACAGTAAGTGAGAACACTTTGTTAGTTGAGCACATTTTATTCTGATTTATTACAATGTGGGGAAAATTAATTTTTCATGTATCTTTTATATATAATTTGGACAGTCTGTTTAGACCAAATGCAGAGGAAACAATAAATTACAGCCCTTGAAGGGAAATGACGAATTGCCATAGGATTAACCTACTTGTTTAATGAATGTAAATGAAGTATGTCCATAGACTCGTTGGTCTTCCATCCCTACGGGTTAGTTGTGCCCATAATTGTTAACACACAGTCCCTTAAGGCTCTAGGTTTAATCTATTTCTTTTCAAAGTTCCCCAGAATTGTTAACCTTGCACTTACTTTAATGTTTCCAGTGATGTCAGGGTTGGAAAGACTTCACATAGACTCTTTGCTCCTTCATCTCCTATGCCATTTTCACTCAGAGCGTCAAGGCTGGGTGACGACAAAGGGAGAATTAGCTTCTCTTTTAATCTAAATTTTTGTGTTTTATTCACCTCAGAGACCACTCTATCTATCTTGAGAAGCTCCCTCTCTGCAGTAGCCTCAATCAGCAAGAAGCATCACACAAATTACAGCTTCTCTAAGAAGCAGCTTTCTGCTTCCCAAATTGACAGCCTAAGATTTATTTTTTTTTTCACTAGTTGAATGGCTTGACCCATTTCCTTTGATATGCAAGGTTATTAAAATGGGTATGAAATAGCTGTGTTCCAGCTATGCTGAAATGAGATTTCCTGTGCACACAAAAAACCAGAACTGAAAATCCAGCAGATGCTGTAAATCCCTGCCTAAACAGCTCCTTCTCCAGATAGGGAGTATTAGAAGTGAAGTTCTTCCTCATTCAGATATAGAGACGGAAAGAGTTTTACAGTCACAGTTTTAGGTACTGGATCCCCTCTAATATAACAGGTAATGCTGAAATATGTCGGACTTCAATTTTTGAGCTTTGTTCTTTTCCCAAAATATCATGAAAACGCTAGATACAATACAGACAAATGGCCCATGAGCTGAGCCAGTATGGCCAAAGGCTCTCTAAAACCCAGAAATCTTCCCACATGACGACAGCACAATGTTGACTATCGTTGCTACAATTGTTTCTAGCCTAAAGCAGCTTGAAATTCAGAGATAACTGGTTTGTCATTGATACAAGACAGCAAAGAGTAACTGGAATTCTTAAAATGCTGTTTCTAATACTGCTCCTGGTAAAGGAGGGGACAAAGGCTGTGTGAAAACACAAGGGCAGAACAAAAGCAGATACTGGCTGAGTATGGCTTTTTTATATCATAGAATCATAGACTAGTTAGGGTTG
>NW_009934845.1:0-11734 GCF_000696875.1 Nestor notabilis
TTGTGCTGACCCAGGTGTAGGACCTTGCATGAGTTTGTTTTGATGGTTATTTGCTTGCTTTGTGGGGTTTTGTTTGTTTGGGGTTTTCTATTATTTTTTTTTTTTATTTTTGTAAAAGGGCTAACTGCAAACACTAAATGAACTTTAGACTGAGAGAGAAGACATGAAATGAATGTTTTGTCTCCTTGAGCTTAGGTTATTCTGAAATTCCTGAATCCATTTAGCTAAATGATCTAACCAGTTTTACAAGAATGTCCTACAGATGCTGCAATACAGTTTATTGCTTCACAATAAAACAAAAATTAATGTTTTGATTTATTATCTCTCAATAAAAGTTTTCATGGGTCTATGAAGAAAACTCATTTTCTAATGTGTCTGAAGAAAACCTGGAGCTGGAACATATAGAAGCTTTTGTTCTCTACATAATTTGAGTACTTCAGTACATTTTCTTTAAAAATAAAAATGTTCAGAGACTGAGGTTGTTCTTCTAAACACTCTGAAATACTATGAATTATTTCAAGATACTAAATAACAGTTACAGTAGAGCTAATCCTCAATATTAAACATTGCTTAAGTAAGTAAGTTTCCCTTCAAAGCAAAATTCATCACAAATTCTGGAATGACTACATTCTAATACCACTGAGATATGTAATGGGAAAGTATAAAGGAAGAAATCAGCTAGATCAGCTGAAGTGTTTCACTTTACTGAGGTTTTAAAATTTTACTAGCCTTCCAACAAGTCACAACTCACTGCAAAACATCTGCATTACTTTTTGGTATCCTAACGTGATTTAATTACACAAGAGGCATAACCTCCTGCAGGAGTCCTGCTTGTATCTGCTAATGAGCAAAATGCAATAAACTATCCTTTATAAATCAGTTTGTGAGAAATTAAATATGATTGCTTGGACTGCGTTGGCCCCATAGCTAATGGAACTATAAAAGACATGATTAATTAGAAATGTGCTTTAGAAAGGTTAATTAGTTTATTTTTTAAATTATCTGCTGAGATACAGTGGTAGCTAAAAAAAAATAAATAATTACTGCACCACTAATTAGCCAATGATTTTTGTGATGATTCAGAATAATCTTATTTTGGCCAGCAACTGTAGCTTTTGGCCAGCAACATTTTTCAGTGTAGAGTTAATCTATGCAATAAGAATTTCAGGGTAGGATTATCAGTTTTAATCCTCTTAGAAGTCACTGAACTTAGTTTTGGTTTTACATGGAAGTGTTATTAGAGAAATTCTAGACCTTAACCACTATCTCAATTGGCTAGATACCATCTACTCAGAGAGATGGCTTACATCATCTTACAGATGAATTCATAATTTGAGTACAAAAGTAGAGGAAAGAAATTAAAGACAGATGTGGAGAATTAACATATTATAAAAATATTGGTTAGCTTGACAGGAAGTTGTTTTTAGCTCAAATAGACATAATTTTCAGGATTTATTCTTTTTAAATAAGGTAGCTGTAAAGAGCAGTGATCCGTAAACTTAAGGAGCAGGGTGGAAGAAAGCTTGACTATGCGTGTTCAAAAGTATATGAAGCACATGTCATCACAGTCAAGAACTGACAGTAGTAAAGCAGAAATGGCGCTTGATGGATGGCTAGTGAAAACCCTTGAAAACAAAGATAAGCAGTTCATTACAAGACAGAGAATCTAGGGAGTTTATGCAAAGAGAGAGATCCCATGAACCAATGAAATTAATCAGTAGCGCTCTCAATAGGTATGTAACAGGTGAGTTTATAACTGTGAAGGCCAGAGAAAAACCTATAGAGAAGATGATTTGCAAGGTTGATAAGAATCTAAACAGGACCTACTTGGACAGAAAGATGGAGAAGGACCTGTAAGATTTATACAAATCTTGGTTGTATCAATATGTTGGGTTCTCATAGTCAAAAAGAATACCTCGATTATAAATTTAAGCAATGGTAGGTTACTTCTGTTGTCTGAAGTGGAAAAATAATTAACAAAGAGATCTGAGGAGTTAGAAGTACCTCAGATGCCTATGCCACATGGTAACTACTGAATGAGGGGTTGTGAATACTCCCAAATACCTAGAAAATCAGTAGAGTACTAAAAAGCAACCATTAGATATGCAGATAATTGAGTGGATAAAAATTTAATTTTTGATGAACAATGGAATGATCCTGTATTTTATTCATTTCAACTCACTAATTGAATAAGCAGCAATAATCCACAGAAACATACGAAAAGCAATGCAGCACATTTATTATTTACAGCTTTTGTGAACTGTCTTGATCGCTAACTAAAAAGATAAGGAGCAAATAAAATAAATCTGCAAAGCAGAATGACAGGAGCAGAGGAAAATCATAAAATGAATTCTGCAGGAGTTTTCTGGTTTTTTAGAACTGATTCAAATATTTAAATAGATTTGATTTGTACTAAAAATGAAAGTGCATCGGATCATTTTAGGTCAGGCTGTTTCAGAGTAAGGTCTTGTCTTCCCACACAAAAATTTTCTTTGACATATTGAAAAAGATCTTAAACCAATTTTTCTTTAGTTTCTTTATAACATTTGTTGGAAATATAGATTTCTTGTTTCTCTTGTCTCTGCCTTCAACACGATTTAGCATAGCCAATTCCTTAATCTGAGGTTCTATATTACTTAATCTGAGGTTATTTTTTTCAGTCATCTCTTCGATTTTTCACTACCTTTCTATTTCCAGTATTTAGTTTAGAGTAATGTTATTTCCATCCATCACTGTCTCTGCATTTTCAATTTTCCTCTCAGCTTCTTGCAGTCTAAGGCCAAAGCTCTCAAATTCAATCTCCATAGAAATATTCATTATTTGAATTGCATCCAGCCATTTACTAATACTCACAAATTGTTGTTGGGGGATGTGTGTGGTTTTTTTGTTTGTTTTGTTAAGTTTTTTATTTAACTGAATGCCTGAAATTGCCTGACAAATCCAGTCTGTATCTAGTCAGGGGATACTAAACAAAGGGCTTTCTCTCAGCTAGTGGAAACTTAGAAATCAAGATGACAAATCATAAAAATTAAGATTTAGTTTTTGTAGTATATTCATCATGCTTATCCCTTCCCTCATCACATAAATGATAAAAGTGGAAAAATTATAAAATAGAGGTAAGCGGAGGAAGCAGTAGTTCAAATAATGTTTTAGACAGCAGCTTTGTAAACATTACTAGAATATGATTTCTTGATTGTGTAGATAATTCTATGCAACGCAACGGTCTACGCATTTTAGAAAAGCTGGCTGTGGGAATAGTCCAAACTGATAAAAAAGTTGGAAGCCCAATAGACAGCCACTTGTAGACTGATGATACTAAAGAATGGGGGAGATAACAGGAAGTGCAGGCTTTTTGCTCAAGCTAAAAGCAGTCTGAAACATGCTGGGTGCCTTTACAGTGAAAATAGTGTTCAAATACAAAAAAATTACTCTGCACAAAATGGGCTAATAAAACATGTATAAAAAAAATAAGGAAAACTCAAGAGGACTGAAGGGACAATATTCTAAAAAAGTTTGTCATCTAATGACTACATCATTGCTATTCTAAAATTCAAGAAAGTATTGTAGCTTGAACTGTATATTTTTTCTGCCAAAATCTAGGAATCTGTGAGTCTTGTTTTGTAGAGCGTACTTTGAAAATACTGAGGCAACATTTAAAGCTGAGAATGTTTTTGGTTGAGTGACAATTCGAAGCAAATAAAAATATTCTGGGCCAAAATAAAATCTTTGCAGGTTTTCAAGTAGTTGAATAAAATGTTATGCAACTGAAAAAAAAAAAATAGACAACATTAAGTGGTTTTCTGTGATCTGGAATATTTGAGAATGTTCAATTAAAAAACAAGAACACTGTAAACAAAAAAAGGTAATAAAAATTTTCATCTCCAGTATTTACATATTTGCCTGAAGTAAATGATTTAGAAAATTCCATATGAGTGATCAAAATGGTTTTTATGCCTTTTTTTTATTAGTTAATTTTCAGCTTTATCAAAAATGTTTTCAAAATACAGATTTAGCTGCTTAGAATGCTTTCCTTAGTTCTTTGCTGAGAAAAATCTTGTACTGAAGATGACAGCTTTTTATTTAAGGACACAGGCCTTTTTTATTACTAGATTTGGTGTTGGGTTTGTTTGTCTTGAGAAGAATTAGATTTTAACTGCAGTCCTGTGTTATAAAAAGCTTCTTCCCTATTCTCTTCCCTTGCCTCATAATGAGATCACAGATGAACATTCCTTGAGCTTTGAAGAAGAAATATCTTTTTTCTTAGGAACTAATTTCTCCTGTTCATACACTGACTGGTGGGCACATCAAGCTAAATCTCCACATCCAAATAATTACCTTCACATGGGAAAGGATATAACAATCACCTTTCCATTGTTAAGGGTTAAAGAATGAATTACAATGTTTCTGCAACAGCTGACTGTAAAGGGATCTTATGGCAAATGTATAAGTTAGAGTAAACAGTTATTTTTGGTCCACTGGATCCCATGTGACGAGTTTTCTGTTATCAATCAGTGAGACAGACAAAGAAATACACTTCCTGAAAAAACAGGCAATTTCTTTGCACTCCATTAAAAGTTAAAAATGTGCTTTGTGCTGCCTTCTAGCTTCATTGGTCATGGTTTACTGTGATCTTACAGGTAAGATGATTTAATAACTGGTGTAATGCCAAATGACGATAGCTAGAAGAACTCATAACTTTTAATACCTTTCATCTGTGAATGTTTCCTATTTAAGAGCTACAAGAACATGGGAAAATGGTATCATAAAAAAATGGTATTTTTTAATATTTTTACATCAAATTCCCTTGTTCTAATTTTTGAAAGGAGATGAAGGATTGGCTTTATACAGGAAAACTGTATCCATAAAATGAAGAACATGACTTTCATTCCTGGTCACTCATAGAAATGTCTTTATGGATTTCTTAATTCAGTGAAATTAATATGAACAGAGTAATTCCAATCTGAATATTTGAATAGTTGTTGCTTATTAAGAAACACATGAGCTTAATTGATTTTCAAGCTAAACAAAGAATTAAACCTGCAAAGAATGTGATACAGCTATTCAGCATAACCTACTTTAAGAATACTGCAGTATAAGTATTAATGAATGTAGAATTTAGACATGACATAATGCAGTACACAAAACTGAGCAAGTACAGGACAAGTTTAAAGATTTGGGCTCATAGGATCTTATAATTTTATTCAACAAGCATTTTTTAGTTTAATCTTTCCAGAGAAAAGAAGCCCTCTTATTTGTTCATGTTATAATATGTACGATTAAATACAGAGATTAAAAAAAAAAACCAAAAAAACAAACAAACAAAAAAAACTTAAAAATTGCCATTTGTAAGGGAATTATGGCAAAAATATATGATACCAAAACTTTCAGTAGATGGTCCAAAAAGCATAATAACCCACAAAGAAGATATTACCTCAAGGATACTATTCATGATGGATCTATTTGGTCAGGGAATTGAACTCATGACCTAAGTATTGGAAAGTGCTGGCTTTACTTATTGAGCCACAGAAGAAACTCATTTGTTGTCAGAAGTAGTCCTTTTAAACTCAGCTGGGAAAGCTTTCAGCCAAAGGGTCTAGACCTTGAAGGTGCAAAAGATTAAACTGAAGATAGTATTAAATTGAAAAATCAATGACAACTAGTTAAATAAAAAAGGAGGCTCTGAAATAAAGATAAGTAATTGGCCAAATTCATCCCTTGTGTATCTCTGTTTTCTTTATTGGAGACACACTAGGGCTGGATTTGTCCCTGTGTGCAGAAGAACACAGAAGAGAAACAACTCAAAATGAGTACTGTATAATATGAAATAGCAAGTATTTATGTTAAAATTTGCTTCTAACTGCAGATTGAGAAAAAAGATCTGAATTATTCCTATCATTGATCTAAAAAAACATGAAGCAAAGGTTATACAACAAAAGTTGCTGATTCTTGGAGCTGTAAGTCAAAGAACCTGTAAAATGAGAAACAATTCCTAATTCAGTTCTAAATATTGCAGAGGAACTGAAACAATAAAAGTATCATCCTAATAGAGACCGCAATCAACTAAACTCAAGGGGTTTATAGGAAAAAAACGAAACAAAACACAAAAAAATCCCCAAAAAACCCCAAAACAAACAACAAATCCCCAAACTTAAAATATACATATATATAAGTAAAAGACGAGATCAAACTTAAAATAACAGAAGACAAAGACATTGCAATAAATCTAAATGAAGTATTTACATCAGTGGCCTTTATAGAGGAGATCAGATGTTCTCACATCAGGTGCCTCATTTATGGTATAAAATGTTGAGGGAAGGCCTCAAACTGAATACTCAATAGAGTAAGTCAAATAATCAATGCATAAGCTGAACAGCATCAAACCATCAGGACAAAGAATAATTATTCAAGAACTGTAAAAAAGTTGAAATCTAAAATTGCTGAACTTCACTGGTAAAAAACTAGAATGTGATGCCATTCTTTGAGAAGAACGCCAGAACTGATTAGTTTGCCTAGCTTGCATAATAGATGCACAAAAAAAAGAAATAGTAACATCAGGACATGTATGATATTTTGGAGAAGATTTAACTTTTTTTTTTCCCCAGTCAATATTACGCTTCACAAATCCATCATATTTTGCTTTTCAGAAAGCTTTTGATAAGATTACTTGCCACATTCTGAAAGATAGAAAAGTTTTACAGGAAAAGAGAGATTCTTTTATCTACAAATGACTCATTAAAACAGAAGAAAAATAGAAAGAAATGTTAATTTTTCAGTTGAGGTAACATAGAATTCCCCATCCTCAGGGACCTGTGTTTGTAAACTCTTCATCCTGTTCCTATGTGATCAAGGAAAAGGGAGTGATTAGTGAAGTAGCGAAATTTGTAAATGGTAGAAAATTATTGAACATGGTTAATTTAAGACTGACTGTAAAAAGCTGAAAAATAACTTCATGGTACTCTCTGGTTAAGCAAAAACAGAGTAAGTGAAAATTGGTATCAACTAATGTAAAGTAATACACAGCGAAGAAAAAAACCCCCACCATCCTGATGATACAGATGCAGTGACACACTGAATAAGCTACTGTCACTCAGAAAAGCAAGATTGAAGTGAGTAATTCTTTAAGGATACCTTTTCAGTGCTATTTAGCAGCCACAGTGGCAAACAAAAAGCTAGGAATTGTTAGGAACAGAACAGGAAGCAAAACAGAAAATAAGATTATGTTACTGTATAAATGGATGGTGTGTCCATGTACTAGGAGCAATTCAATGAAAAATTCTGGTTGTCCAGTCTCGAAAGAGACATAGTGGAATTACAAAAGAGGCAGAACAGGATGATAGGCTGAAAAAGAGATTACCAGCTCTTCAACCTGGAACAGAATAGTGGAGAGCAGTCTATAAAATCATGAATTGTATGAAGATATTGAGTTCATTTTTTTCTGCAACATGAATACTGAAAGGTACTTAATGAAGTTGTCATGCAGTGGTCTAAAGAAAATAAAACATTTTTTCCCCACAGTTTATTTAAGATGTGGAGATCAAAAACAAATATGACAAAAAGTGCTTAGGCAAACTAATAAAAGAAATGCCCATCTGTTGCTCATCTATATGCAAAGATTCACAGAGTCCCTAAACCACTGACAGCTGAGACTCAGGAGAGCATAGCAGAGAAGGTTTAACATATACATCTGCTGTGTCTTAGACTCCATGGCCCAGATCCAACGAGTCTAACTTTAGGTATTTAAGTTGGCTTACATCCATATAGATGTTCCTGTTCAAAGAAGAAAAAGGAAAGTTTTGAATTGAATTCTTGAAGTATATATTCATTCTCTTGTTCTACAAGAAGCCCAAAATTATTTAGGTTGTACGTAAAATAGCATCTCTATAGGGTCACCTTCTCTCCCAGGAATTTGCTACTCATTCATGCCCTATGGTGAGGCAGACCTCAGTCGAGCCCTACACAAAGATTTGTAGTTTGGGGTTGGAAATCAAATCAAGAGAGTGATCAAGATTAAAAAACTTCACACTTTCTTTCTTGAAAGTTACAGTAATTCCACAGTCTTTTTCACAACTCATCTCATGAAATATCACTTTCAGAGCAGCTGAGAGGAAAGTACCATGTAGGAAAGAGCCAGGTTGGAAATATCTTTTCAGTTCAGTGCTGCCATCCAACTCTTTATAGCATAAAACAATAGCCTCCAGCACTTCAATTGGATGATTTGAATCATGAATTCAAAGTTTTTTCCTAAATATTCACCATATTCTGATGTAGGATTAATTCAAGCTGGACTACAGAAATGTCTGATCCCCTATGGGTATTCTCATGTAAGTGTTCAACCAATAAAATTTAAGTTAAAGTGGTCTGTAATTATAATCTTGGACTTTGCTGTACCTGTGATTTAGTGGTTTTGGTCTACAGGCAACATATGGAAAGGATACAATGCAGCACAAACCCAGCATTATTTGTAGTGAATAGAAAGACTGTCTCATGTGTAGAGGTGTCAGGTGTACCATCAATACCATTGTTCTGGTGAGTGTAGACAGTCTGAGGTGTCGAATGTGAACACTAGGGATTTTCAAGAACAGATTACTATTTATCTGCAAATTACCTTAATAAGAATCCAGATACCCTAATACCCAATCATATGCTTTAATAAAATCTGCCACTATATGTGTCTCTTATCAAAGAGAATACACCAATTATCTACAAATATTCCAAACTGGCATTTATCAGAAACTTCTAATTCATAGAATTATTGTCACAATTTCTGGGACTTTTTTCATTCAGAAAACAAATAGCTCTATTTTACTCCTGTGCAGCATGATTATTCCTCTATATTGTATCAACTTACATGTTGCTCCACAGCAGACTTTGATGTGATATTATCAGGCATAAGCCAATAGCAAGTGATGAACCAGAGAGGTGAATACTCTCCCAAGTTAGGAACTACTTACATTATTCAGTACTGGAAAATTCTACTGATAATAATTGTCTACTTGTTCTGACATCTCTATGAATTTAATATAAATATAGCAATATGTAACAACTGAATTTTAATTCAAAGTTATAATTCACACTTAGATATTCATAGGAGCTGTATTTTTCAAAAGCTGGTAATTATTCATGACTGATTCACACAAGATAGTTTGAATTTTAGAGTTCTGAATTCTTCCAGATAATTTCTATCTTACTTTCTGCACCCCTGTAAATTGGTGGTTTTCCATTTGTGTACAATGCATGCATACTGTACAGTGGATCTGACAGATTTCATTTTCCTCTGAGGATTTCACATTGGCAACTAGGAGAGTGTTTGTAGGAGTATCAACATCTGTTCTTAAATTTGAAAAATAAATGAAATAAATTAGGAAATCAACCAATGAAAGACTTTAAAAAGATAACAGATTTAACAGCTTGTTGATCTAATTTGATATTCAGACAACCCTCCAGGGTGCCTACTCTTTTTTTAAGTAGAAATTAAGCTTCCAAGACCTAATGAACTATTCAGGTGTACTACTGCTAATGGATACTTGACTACTGAGATTCAAATTTTAGAATTTTTCCATTATTCACTCTAAAGCTTTCCAAGCACCTCACAAAGGTTTCCAGATTCTAAAAGGAAGAGAAAGTTAATGTCTCATGAACTGCAAAGGAATGCAGACAACTATTTGACAACTCCAATAAACATTGAACCACAGAAGAAGATAGGTTTTATTAATCTGAAAAAACCCTATTAAACTGGATTTTAATACTGTCATACACGTTGTTTCATGGTAATTAAGAGTCAACTTTAAAGATTAATGGAATACGAGCTACAGCTGCAGTGGTTTTATATGTTTGGCAGCTGTGCAAAATGTTTCATCTGTAGTACTGTGTTTACAAAGGTCACTACGAATTTTAACCTTCATGACCTTTAAAAACTCAGACCTTTGACAAACAGTAAGAGATGTTCAGTGACCAATTTATTCTTCAATGATTTCAGTATACTGAATGTAGCTTATCTAACAGTACAGTTGAACAAATCTGCAATGTAGCTGATCTGTAAGATTAAAACATACCCAGGGTAAAGCATCATGTTAGTGCATCATGCTCACAGTGTTGATTTACACTGAAAATTATGAGATCACAGAAATCATGTATCCTTGGACTTCTGGGATTACCTAGCCTTTCATACAGGGACAACCACATAAAAAATAATCAGAATATAAATAGATATTAGAAACACTCTTCCCTATGTCTTGACCCTGAGCAATATTCCTTTGTTTTCTTTTCACAGCAGAAACAGTCAAATAGATCTCAAGGAATTATGCGAGCACAGAGAGATTATAGAATACAATAATGTCAGTATAGCTTCCCTAGGAAGGTCTAAATTATGAAAGAGCTATGTCGCTTCTTGCCATGATTTTTGCAGGAATGGAAACAGACACAGAGTCTTCCAGAAGGGATGTACTTTTCTAAGTTCAAAATTGAGCTCTTTGATCATAAATTTTCCATCCAGAACCAAAAAAAGTTATCACTGCTTAGGAGAAAACCTTGACTGTTTTTGTTCCATGTAGCTTGTGAGCAAACAGCAAGTACTCACAGTCTAGAATTAAAGCACTTTTAATAGTCATTTCAGCACTCAGAGAGTACTTGCTGATCAAAGTCAACTCTGAAGCTGGACACTTAACAGCATAAAAAATAGTTTGCCTTAATTCTTGAACAAGAAGTCCGTGAAAGACAGAGTTGATAAGTCTTTCTTTAGCAATATATTTCAACAAATAAGCCCTTCTTTGCTTCATGTTCCAGAATTGTGAACTGTGCCAACAGCACTTATCTCTGTGCCTGACAAGCTATAATGCTTATGGGGCAGATAGCTGTCAATTCCATGAGGCCTCTCCTAGCCCTGTTCCTACATTAGTCTTCCTTTTTGAGTCAGCACTCCAGAGAGAGCTCTACTTCACGCTCAAAACTTGAATGACTTTGTGCTCTCGAACCTTTACTAGAGTTGATTTTACGTATACATACAGATATATAAATCATGTAGAGAATCTAGGCTACACATGGATGGGTGAGGTCAGCCTGTGGCAGATAACAGGCAACAGCGGCAGCTATCAAGTGCCTGGCATGGTGGATTAATAATGTTCTTCAACATCTTCCTCAAAAGCCTGACAATGTTGTCTCAGCACTGTCTCATCTCATCTGTCTCTTTCTGACATGTGTACATAGGTAAAACTAGCCAGGAGTGGGGGATCGTAGGATAACTCTTCTTGCCCAATCTCATTTTCCAGATAAATTAAGCTGATATTGGGCAAGCCAGCACCGGGAAAACAGCAGCTGATCACAACACTCACTCTTGGCATCTGTCATAAGGAACCACAGAACAGATTGGGTGCTGCATACGGTCCATGCTGCACAAACGCTATTTCGTACTTAACTAACAACTGATCCTGTTATACTTTATTCTATTTTCATGTTTGTAAATTCTCAAATCCCGAATATTGTTACTTAAAATGGTCCCAAGTCAGACAAGATTGGGTATTGGAGAAGGCAGGGGTACAGAGCCTGCTGAGACAGAACCTGGACATGGTTTTTCTCTGTTGCTTCCAAGGACAAATATTGAATTGATAAAATATTGAAATATGAATATATATGAATATATTATTTAAAAATATTGAGTTTATTAAAAAGTTCTGTGACCAGTTACTGCTGCCTTAGATTCATAGAATAATAGAATAGTAGAATAGTTAGGGTTGGAAAG
>NW_009934846.1:0-14136 GCF_000696875.1 Nestor notabilis
ATATATATATAACCCAGCATGAAAACTGGTGCATCATGAGGGATATCGGTTAAGTCAACTGGAGTTTCTACCTGAGTTTGTTTTTCCTAGAGAAGAATTTTTATTGTGTTCATTAGAGACTTTTTAATTATTTTCAGCAAAGGAGATCAGGGAAGTTCCCATCCCCTTCTGGAGAGCTGGTGCTGTGCAAACAAACAGCAAAATTCACCTCACCTCAAAAAATTTTCAAACTATAAACAAGTACAAAAATCAGCAAACAGATTCAGCAAACAGGCCAGGGAAGCATAAAAACCATCCAGACAGTTATGACCAGCATGAGATTATTATGATCAACAATCTAAATTATTATTATTATTGTACATTCATAAGTGGCCTATTCTGGCAGGCCCATAATGTATGTAACACACTCTACCTTCTGCTGTTCCTTGTATTTATAATTGGTTGCTGGTAATTTCTGTCTTCATCACAGTATTTGATGTTTGGTGCATTCTTGATTGTTCCTTCCTCTGAATGTAGTCAACAGATAAAATTTACATTCACAGCACTTGCAGTTGCTTGGATTCTGCGAAATTTTTAAGTTCTAGTAGCTGGAAAACAGTCTTGATTTAACTTTAAAATAAGTAAGATACAAATAAAATAATTTAATTGACCATCAAAAAGCTTAACTTCAAGGGAATTAAAACCCTCTCTAAGATACATTATCACCACACAGTCCATTTGCTATAATTTGAGCACTGTTATCAGAGGGTAATCTTACCAAAGGCTTCATGAACATGGGAGATGATTAAAACTAAAAGATCAAAGCATGCAAACAAATCCTGGTAACGAACTCTAGCAGAAGTGGATTATTTTATAATTAAATATGAAGACAACTCAAATATTGGGAAACACTGAAGTGGGATCCCATTGTATCTTTTGGGGGTGTGTGCTATATGTATTATGAAGATGTCTTTGTCCTGCTGCCTCTAGTCTGACCAGAAACCATGTGCTGGGAGCCTCATTGCACCTCTCTTCTCTCTCATCAGCATTTTCCTCTTTTAGTGTCATGCTTTAAGGTACCCTCACAAATCAGCAGCTAATTCAATAGAGTAAAGAAGCAGTGAGCTTGAAAACATTGCATTAAACCCCTCAGTTCACTATGAATACGTGGAGGTGCCTGGTGGGAAGAGAGACGACCTGGTGAACTCCATCTCCCACGATGGAGTACCAGTCATCTGGGGAGTTTAACGAAGCTTCTCAGGCCTTCTGGAAAAGGTTCAAGAAGCAGAATTTGCACTATGGGTCTCTGTAAACCCTTTTGCTTCCAGTGGTACTACTATTAAACAAATCTTTTGAGGTAGCATGTGAAGGCTGTGACTAATTTGCCTTTGCTCATGGTTAAGCAACACAAACTGCTTCTCTGGGCTCAGAATAATGGACTGAATTATTCCCATTTCCTGCAGATGAGTGAAAATAAACAGATCCAATCTCAGCTGAAAGAATGTAAGTACAACAGGCCTTCATTTGTAGGGGAAAATAAACTCTGCTGATCCCTTAGATCTGGGAGTATAAACAGCATCCTTTTCCTCCCAGGGCAGTGTATAACGTGAGTGCATGGTTTGAACATCTTCAAAATAAACAGCTAACAACCCTTTCTGGCCTAATTAGGTTATGTTCTGGCCCCTAGCTATTTTCTCCAAAGCACTGTTGAGGGAAGCCCTGCTCCTCTACCAAGAAAGAGAGCCCGTCCAACTCTCTGTTTGTTAGTTAACATTTGCTCCCTTGGGAAATCCAGCTTGGGATCTTCCTTGCAAGCTTGGCAGATACAAGGCAAGAATATTCTCATCACTTCCCACCAGGAACAAATGTAACCCTTTCTTCCTCTCTCTGCTCATTGCAACAGAGACAATGAGAGGATGAGCGAAATCAGGGGGTTTTATTCTCTTTTTTTTTCTGGATTTGGGTACTCTGTCTGTTTGCTGTGTATCAGCAAATTGTAACTTGCTAGGTTTTTTGTATGGGTGTTTATTCCCTCTTTCTAAAAAGGTGATTTATCAGCAGTACAACTGTCAGTGTCCACTGCAAATGGTAACTGATTAATCCATAAGGATTGTATAGGGCCAGTGTTATTACTACGGTATTGCACACGGGACTGAAGCACAGATGTGCTGTAAGACTTGCTTAAGCTGACTTTTTGCAAGGAAAGACCTGGGAGTTCAGAAGTTGCTAACTGAAGCTCACAGGCTGGACCCTGCACTGCTGTGTCCCTGATGGGGCTGCTGAGAATGCCGGTACACTTCAGCTGCTGCACTGTGATTATGAGCAAACAGAATTAATACAGTGGCAAAGGCCAAGTGGACTTTCAAGCTCTGGTTTATCAAGGCTTTTTGGGCTGCCCCATAGGGTCTGTAAGAGGAGAATAGGAATGACCAGGTTCAGAGCATTTCCATATTTGCACTTTTCTGGATATCTCTTGAAGTGTGCTTGGATCTCTGAATAAGTTGCCATTTTTCATTGCTGTTTTTAAATAGCTGTTCTTCCATATCAAAAACATACTGTCCTAACTTTAATCCCCCTTTCAAAGTTTCTTTTCTTCTTCAGAACAGCTAAAGGTGGTCTGAGGACTGTTTAAACTGTAATTTCCAGAGGTGCTAATTTCCTCTTATCCTTTCTGACCAAGACTTGCAGTGGGGCTGGGGCAAGGCTGCTGAGGACCTCAGTGGGGCTCAGCTTTTCCAAGAAGTTGTCCGTAGGTGGGTACCAGCCTGATCATGGTCAGTTTGGTTTCTTCTTGTCCCAACTTCTATGTCCATTGGCTACAGGAAGCAGTTACTGCATTCAGTGCTGGGTCTAAATGCACAGATCCATTTTTAGTGCCCTTTCTCCAGATCGAGGAGTGTTTGGCCATCCTGTTGACACAAACCCTGGAGCTGAGCCTCAACTCTTTTTTGCCTCTCAGACGTATGTCCCCTCATAGTTTTTCTTGCCTGTGGCTGTCTTTTAGTAACAAAAAGCCAAGGAAGATAAGAAAAGCTGAGCAAAGACATTTCTGAGCCACAGGCACGTCATTCTCTAGGATATTCTTAGAAGTAAATGTTTATATACACTGCCTGGTTTTGTTGCACTTCTCTGTAAGTGCAACCTGGGGGACAACGTGAGACACTGCTGTTTCCTGGTTGTTGCTCCCGAACACCCAAAACATCCCTGCCCCCATCCCAAAATACATCTCCCTGCTCTCACCCAGGAGCTGCAGCTCCATCAGCAGCTGGGGCCTGTTGCAGAAAACTGTATAGGTCTTGGGTGGTGGTTGAAAGGAAGATGCACCTGTGGTAACCCCATGGTGAGGGCTTCTTGGGGGAAAGGGTGTGTGTGTGCTCAGCGCAGGATGGGAGGCGTGATGAGATGAGGAGGCAACAGCACGAAGAGTGTTCACAGTTTAATAGACGTATTTCACACTGTCACAGCATCTTTGCAAGAGCTCAGTTCCCGGTTTAGGTATCTGAACAAGTGACAGACTGCATGGAAGGGCTGTGACAGGGAGGCGTCTCCCCTCAAGCCGCACTCTCAAAAATCTTGATGACGGATGCGAATCACTTAGAGCCAAATTAAGAAAAGTATATTTAGGCACCTAGAGAAGTAAAGAGGCACTTAATAGGATCCTCAGAAGAGCATAAGCAGATTAGGCATCCAGCTCCTATTGAAATCAGTGCTGATGGAGCATTTAAAAAAAATGTATCTTGAGGTATCTCAGCTCTGTTACAGTCTCGGTGCATTTGCAGCGGGTGAGTTGGCTTATAGACATGTTTTGTTCAAGATAAGCCTTACAAGTAAAAGAGCTCCCTGGTTGTACCAAGTCTTGCTCCAATAGGAAGAAGTTCTTAATCTCCTGCAAAAGCTGAATTGCACTGGCCTGTAAGAATAAAAGAGCAAGCCCTGAAGGGAGAGGTAATGAGCTCTGTGTGTCTGCTTGTGTGGGAGAAGGAGCAGGACTTCTGCAGAAACAGAGGCAGAAAACCGACGAGACAGAGCAATCACTGGATCTTCACTCAAGAAAAGGCCTTGTGACAGCTTTTTTTGGCTGGCTAAGAAGGAAAGGAACTGCTGGTTGTTTGATTTTGACAGGGAAGCAGCACTTTTGCAGTGCTTCTAAGTAAGTGGTTTTGACCCAAAGAAACATCTTCTTCTTTGGCCAGTTTCTGTGTAGGGTAGAAAGTACTTGTCAGGACCTGGATTTTGCCTCACTCTGTCACTGATAACATGAAGCATAATGCTATAAAGTCAGTTCCCTGCCTTCTCTCAAACACAGCTCCCAGTCTGTCGAACTGAAATCAGTCCTTATTTGCTTTACTGAGTAGTAGTGAGGATACATATATTAAGGACTGTGAGGCACTATGGTAACTGGGGCCAATTAGCTGCTACCCGAGGGCAGTAGTTCCCACGTGTGGTGTATCAGACAGCCGTGGACCTACAGAATTGCTAACAGATCACTCATTATCCTCCTCCTGAGACTTTTAATGGGGAATTAACACAAGATATTTTTAGTGAATGTCCTTAGAACATTTATCTGCTTTTGTGGCATGTCACTCCCTTAGGGAGCACTATTTGGGAAGTAACCACTGCTCGAGGAGACAGGAGTTACCTCCTCTGAAATGCCTGTTGACATGAGTGGCTGATGCAGATAGTAAGCAAAAGATATGCATGTCATAACTGCACTCCCAAACATATGAATAACATTGAATAAATGAAGCAATCTCAGGTACCTTATCAGTTGCTGACTCCAGCCTTGTAATGGTGGTTTCTAAACCAAACTTGGCTATAAACCTCTGCTACAAAGACCAAAGGAAATGACATGCTGGAGAATTCAGAATGGTTATTAATGTGAATGTGCTGGAAGAGTCAGGCAAGGGAGGGAGCTGATTTATGGGCCAGCAGGCAATATTCAGCTAGGAATGTGCTAGCTAACTAACTAGACAAGAAACATGGATGCTGGGAAGAAAACTTCTCTGTGTTACAACTTAACTGATCAACACCATTAAAAACCAGTAGGGACAAGTTTCTAGATGCTGCTGGGAGAAAGGAATTTCTCAGGGCTTCTGGCCTTTTTGCTTCATAAAGCCTTTCCTGTAAAAGTTAGACTCTTCTGACCTGACTGTGGAGGTGAAATATCTGAGGCATTGTAGTTCTTTGCTTACCCAGAAGGAAAGTAAAAAAGAACCTTGATAGGCAGTGCATGCCTGATATTTACTTACAATATTTTCTCTGGGTTGGAAGTGCTGCATTATTAGTATATTGCTAACATAGTCCATGTGAACTCATGGAACAGTCTTTTATTTAAAGAGAAGTGTATCTGACAATTTGCCAGCTGGCTAACAGGATATTAATCAGACAATACCTAGGGACCAACACCACTGTATTGCTTTTAATCTTTTGACCAGTAAGGAAAACAGGAAGAAATCCATTTCCCTCCTTTCTTTTCTCAATGGGATAACCAGCTGGTACAGACTAGCTGCAGCTCAGCTCAATTTAAGAGTAAAAATTTGGGTTTTAGCTGGGTAAGTGAGGGAGTAGTGCTATTCCCTTCCCAGCTGCCATGCAGCTGGGTGCCATTCATGCTCACAGTGGGGCTCCTGCAGGTCTTTGGTTCCTGGAGTCACGTATTAATAACAGAATGTCACCTTGCGTTGGAAAATGTATAGCCTAAATGTGCCTAGAAAGGAAGAGTTTGTTTGGCTGTGACTCAGTCATTTAAGGTGATTACTGCAGACAGTGTTCAGGACCACATTTGCAGCCTGTACGCTAAGTGCAGCCCCACGGAGGAGAGGAGGGGTCTTCCAAAGCATTGGAGTGTCCACTGAGCAGAGACCACCCTGTGGCTGGGGGCCTGCTAGTGTGATGTCAGGGGTCTGCTTTGTTTGTCCCCAAATATGAACATATAAAACAGAGCTAGGAATATGTTATATTTCTATGTCCTCACAGGACTACCCTTTAAAGATGGTAGAGATGTCCTCCCTGAGCTTGCAGGCAGCCCTACAGTGGCTGCAAGAGGTAGAGAAAATGCTGTCTGGCTGACCCCACCTCCATCACGGGCTATGGAGTTCAGGTCTACCTGAGGAGCTGGAGTGGCTGCTCAGATTTTGTTGGGATTTGCTCCCCTTCTCTGAAGTGTGGGTGCCCTGTAGAAACCTTTGGGGACTTTCTGGTGGGGTTTAGGCATGAGCTGGAGGTGCCTTGTTTCTGTGTGCTCTGATGAGGTGCAAAAATGAATTACGTAGACCTTTAGGGCTGATTGTGTATTTGTCATGAAAGTCTTTCTGACCAGCAGCAAAAGACTGACGCACTTCAGCATCCCAGGGTACCTGCACGGGCACAAGTGGCTCAGTTCTCTTGCCCCACTACCTTTCTCTGAGACTCCTGGTGGGGACAATCCATCCCATGGCTGCTCCTGGCAAGACCATCTGTTTCCCACATGGGCATATCCCACCAAATCAGCACTGTCAGCCTGCAGCAGGAAATGGGGTCAGGGGTCCACAGCAGACTAGTTCTGAAGCTATCTGAAAAGACATCATTAAATTTCCTTTCCACAAGGTGAATGACGAAGCTTTTACATGGGGAAGAAAGGGAAAGTATTCTTGTTAGCTTTGTCCAGAGAGAAAGAAAATCTTTGAAGTATTTTCTGGCACATGGCTGCTGTTAGAGGTCAGCCAGCTGAGCTATTTTCCAAAGCACTGGAATGTAGTTTCAGCAATAATCGGCCAACAGAAGTGGAGGCAGTGAGGGTATCCTGTTGTACAGAAGTGCTGAGTGAAAACCTGTACATTGTGGCTAAGAAAACAGACTTAAGTTAATGTGAATCTTGGGAACTGAAGTCCTGGAATCCAGCTCTGCTCTGGACGATGGAAAATTGGAGCCATTGCTGGATGGGTAATGATGCTTTCTAACTCCAGTTTCAGACAATTGACTCAAACTCATTTTTAATTTATTGCTCAGAATGCATAAGTACTAAATTAGAGATACAGCTTTTGGTGAAAGCCAGCATAATCCTTTTACCACTGAAATGTTCTGTTATATAGTGTTATGACCACTGTCGGAGTGTGTGTGGAATTGCTGTCTAAAATGTATTGCTTAAAATGTATATTTGCCTGTTTCAGGACAAATCTTTTAAAAAATTCTAGAAGGAAATTATGCAAAATAAAACAACTTTTTATTGCACTGGGTGGAAAATATTTAAGTTCTGCATAGTTTCAAAGCACTTTTGAAGAAACTGTGTCATGGTGTAATCTTTTACAGGCTCGTTAAATTATTTTCACAAGACAAAGACATCCCTTACACCGACAGTATTATATTTATATACTGACAGTGTTGTATATACACTGACTTGCTATATTTGCAAAGGAATGAGTGCTTGCACTGTACTGAGATCATGGAAGTATGCTGCTCTGAATGAGCTGAGTTTGGTCCAGGCCAACACACAATAATAACTGATGTTTTTATAACACTTCGGTGGCATGCAGCAAGGGTTGATATCTCTTCCACGACAATGGGTAGTTCTTCAAGGTCTCAGCAGTGAAGAAAATACCACAAAAGGCAGCATTTTTGGAAGTGTGAAACTTTTCTCAAAGTCTCACTGAGACTGGGAGAGGAGACTTAAACTAAGGGTGAAGATTGGTGTTTATGGAGCTGGAGGTACCTCCTCTCTTCAAAGTCTGCTCTCAAGTCTGCTGAGAATATTCCCATTGCCTTTCAGTCTTTGGACCAGTCTGTATATGAAAGAATTACTTTATTCCTACTTCTGATATGAAGTCCATTGAGAAGTCTGTGGGAGGGAACTTGGAGTCATTCTGCTGGTACTAGTGGGTATACTTTTCTGAAAACTGAAGTTCCTGTTCTATGTATGTTGCCTCCCAAGAACAAAATCCCTAGAAAGATCTGGCCCTCCATGTGATGTAATTTGCTTACACAATAATTTTCTTCTTTAGAATGAAGCCAAGGGAGAGTTCATATTATATTTCAGGGAAGTTATGTGATGTGCAGGGTGAATATGTCAGATAATAAAGTTCTAGTGTATAGCAACAAGTCAAAACTAATGAAAGTTTGCTGTCTTTCTAAGATGGCCCTGTGCATTAGTGTCAAATGCTCTAGGACTCATAATGCAAGAAGACAGGATCTTTCCAAGGCAATGAAATAAGGGTAATTAAAATGTCAGATAACACAAGTTTAGATTGTTTGAAGCATATCTTTATATAAGACATAAGATCATCATTAGAGGCCACAAACTTAACTTATTAATGAAAAATAATTGTAGCAATTTTTTGCATCAAGTCTGACCTCTAACACTTACAAATTTGGATTAATATATCAAAACACATATTGCCTTTAATGTTCCTGTCAAACCTGAGCTGTGATGCATGGATTTATTCCCTACTGGAAGGGATGCTTCTGTGAAACTTAGCTAATAAAAACGTGGCACAGCTGGTTACTGATGTCTGTTCTCCCAGGGCGTGTTAGCCTGGGACAAACACCATGTACACATGACACTGAAAAGTGATGCATCCAGTAAAAACCACAATATATGCTCTAATGGTCTTGCTGTGACCTTCTTGTCATCTTTCTCCCTCCTCACACACCTTTCTCACCTCTTGACTCTTTCCTTCCTTCCCTTTTAGGCTCTGAGCCTACAATTCATCAAGCAATGAGGTCCCTGCTGCTTCTGAACATGTCTTAAGCTTATAACAGACCCCTGGCAGGGTCTTGGCTTCCTCTGTGGGAGATATTTGGCTGCTTTTTGCCAGCTTGGACCGTGAGAAGACAAAAAAGTAAAAAGAGCTTGTCCTGGTAAAATAAAGATATCCTAAAAAAATTGAAACAAAACTCAGCAAAGAATCCAAATCCCAGTTCTAGCAACCTGGTAATTTGTCAGTGCCAGGCATCAGCCCACTATTAGTCTTTTTCTGGATAGAGATGACAGAGCTCTGTTGACAAGCTGTAGAACTTATTTCAGGAGCTGGCACCTGGCTCCCTGGCACGTCCTCCTGACGTTGTGTCACACTCCTTGGAGCTGCCTTTGGCTTTGCAGAGGTTACAGCTGGCGCAGGCTGCCTGGTGCTCCCCAGCCTGCCTGCTTGGGAACCTCCCTGTTTATTTCCATGGTTACATGTCCGTGCACTGCTGGCCCCGGGCCTGTCTAACACCAAGCAGAACCTGCTGCACTGGCAGAATGGGTGTCCCAGGGCTCAGACACATGGAGCACCATGGGAAGGTTTCTCACCTGTCCCCAGAGGGGCTGGAGGGTGCTTCTGCCTCTGTCTTGGCCTCCCTCTTCTCCCACTTACCTCTATCCCTCTTCCCTTGAGCTGTCTGCTCTTGTCCTTGCTTGATGTCATGGTCAATTGCACAGGAGCACCGGGTGCCTCCCTGGGGCATGAATCCCCTCCATCCCTTCCCACAAAAGACCATGGCATCTGGTCTGGAGCTTTCCTGCTCGTGCCTCAAGAAAATATTTAGCATTTTAATATCTTTTCACATTTTTAGAAATAATTTATGTATGAACATACACAGTGCTTAGTAATCATTTCTCAGATGAATGTGGAATTTTTCTAAAATTAAACTATCATTCTTTTCACACTTGGCTGTCATATCTTTCTTAATGCAAATCAGTCATTGACTAGAGACACCTACTGTAAGAAGCTATTTTAGCTGTCTGATGGGTTATAAATTGATTTTAAAAGTGAAGACCGTTTGGGGAAGATAAGCTGGGATTGGTAGGGAATGGAAAAGTAATTCAAAGGGGAAGTTTTATACTTGAATGTAAGTGACTATTTACCTCTATTTCAGAGCAAAGACTATAATCCAGGGGTCCTATCTCTCTCTCCTCTTGCTTTAACTCTTAGACCACAAATCCTCCACCAACCCACACCCTAAAAAACACAAAGTCCCTGAGGACCAGAGACAGGTACCCCAGGGAAAAAAAATACTTCCCCTTTCAGTCTACATTTGATACTGGGCAAAAGGAAAGGAAGAGATTGTCTCTAAAGGAGCCTGGCTGCTCTGCTGCTCTGAAGCAAGTCCCTTAATGCTGGAATGAAAAGGAATCCATTATATTTAGTTTCAGAGAAACCTCTCTTCACCACAGTATTTCCCCCTGCTATGCTTCAAGTGCTCTTCAGGGGGAATATTCACATTTTCTAGGCAAAGAAAATGGTTTTGCTAACATAGTAGTGGTCTGCACAAAGCAAGAGCAAAGCAGGGAAGATTCCCTGGATGCAGCTTGAGAAGCTGGAAAAATGAGAACTGTTTTCTGATTTTCTTTTTTCTGCTCTTTATTCTTCAGGGCCAGTTCTGATACTGTCTGCTGGGGCCGGAACAAGGAGCTTAATTTTTAAGGCATGTCTGACTTCTGTCTCTGCATTTATTTTTTTTCCGTTGCTTGCACTGCCAGTTCTTAATATGTAATTAAAAGTATGCAGACAGAGGCTGAGTTTTTAAATGACTTCAGTTTGAGTGAACATGCTTGCAAACTTTAATGTTTGCATGCTGTGCCTATACCAATAATAGTTACCCCGGCACAAATATTGGGGAAGAGTCAATTTTGAAGCCACACAGATAAATAAAAAGAGAAATCAATTTCTGCTGCAAGTACTTTTGTGCTTTGCTGGTTTGTTAGACCATTTCTTTTTCCAGTTCAAATTACAGCTAAGCAACGTTATTCAGATTTTGATTATTTATGGTCAATCCACCTTGTAAAAAATTTTGAATATTGTTAATCAAACACATTTGAATAAACGAAAGCATGTAACAGTTGCATCATGTTTGTAGATATCGAGAGTGCAGAAGAACCTGATAAGCCAAATAATTTTCAAATTGCATGTTCCTTGCACAGCTCTGTTGTCCCCTGCACACTCATAATTGGGAGTTCAAACATCCTTTGTTACTTTTGTAAAGTTTAAAGAGGCATGTTTTTTTTTAATGCCTAGACTTGCAGTTTCTCAGATGTATACAGGATTTTCCAACATCCTCCATTTAATACAAGATTCAGGGCAGTTATAATCCTTCTATACACTTGAGTTAGAAACAGAGTCCTGCAATCAGATTGCAGTTTTGGAGTGAGGCCAGTTGCTAAAGAAAGTGATTCTTTCCCCTCCTTGTTTCCTTTATTAAAAGATACCCTTTGCTTGGCTTCCAACAAAGCTCCCTGGGAACCCGGCACTGCAGCCTGCGTCAGTGGGAAGGTGCAATGCCTTTGGCAAGGCTGTGTAGCATAGCCCTGAGCCACCCCGTCCATCCAACCACGCTGTAAAGGGAAAGCACTTCCCGGTTCCTTATGACAGCTCTCCACGTCAGCTGTGCTTGAAGCTTCATGCCATCTGTTTGCATCTTTGCTGTAACCTATGAGAATCTGTTTTATTAAGAATTCAGCACCTGTGTCTGGGCTACAAGTGAATGCAAATACATGACTTTGGCATAATTGCACAGGAGCAGTTGCAGGGGGGCAGCCTAAGGGCCCATCGCCCCACTGTCCTGTTCTGCAGCAACAACCAGTGGGGCGAGGAGGGCTGGCTCTGCTTGTTGCCCTGAACTGGGAGACAGATGTGCCATTTGCAGCTGGAAAGCAAAGGACAGCTCTAGGTCCATAACTGTGCACTGTCCTGCAAGGCAGGAGCCAAATCAACTCACAGGGGCACAGCACTGGTCCACCCACCTGGAAGTCAGTCATGCCACTTCCACACATTCCATCACAATGTTTGACAGAGCAGGCTGTGACCGTCTCCTGGGTGCCCTGTGGGCACCGGGTCCTTCTAGGCAGTGCAGTATTGCAAAGCTCTTGAACTCCTACATGTGTCTTCCATATCAGGGCTGCCCTTGTGTGGCCACCTCTGCTTCAGGTTGCTCCTTCTCCTGTCTTGGGAGAGCAAGACTTGCATAGTCTGAGAATGTGCTCCTTGTGAGCTGAGTCCCTTGACAGCCTTCTGCATGGAGGTCTGGCAAGTCACCTGCCTGCAGCCCGCTATGCCTGGCTTAGCTGGGTAAGGTGCTCCAGCCTGATTGCTGGGAATGTGTGGTTGTGAGTGCTTTTCAGGTCACACATGATACTGTCCCATGCCCTGCCCAGCCTCTGCTGCTCAGCCATTGATTTATGTTTGGCAGCTAACTTGGAAACCAGGATGTTCATGTGGTTGCAATGATGGGTGTGCAACTCCAGTTGCTGGCAGTCAGGCCCTCTGCTGTGCATACACACATGGACATATACACATTGGTCTCTCTGGGAGCTTATGCAGACCTATGGCCACTCTGGTATCTGACTCTCAGACCCCTGGTCTCTCTCTGGTATCCAGCCCCTGACCTATGGTCACACACCACACATATACTCACAAACACACACATCTACAGAACAAAGCTCCCCAGCCAGGAAAGTAGTTAGAAGTGCAGTTTAACTAAAAGACTGTGGTGACCAGGCATGGGGCACAACCAAACAAGCATACTGACTAGCAGCCTGTGTACATTCAACTGGATCCTTTTATCCACTTAACTCTATATTTTTCTACATCTGTTCCTTTGTAGGCAACCTTCCTCCTGTACTTGCCTTTGGCCTTTACGCTTAATATCCCACATCTTGCACATTCCCACTAACTGTTAGAACATCCCTCAGTAAGTTTTACACTATTCCCCAAGTGCTTATCCTGTAATAAGTCCCGTACACCTGCAGGCAGCAACCCAACTCAGTCTGCAAGGCTGTCTGGTGAGGGCACTTCCCGCAGACTCCTCTGACACACAGGCTGTGGCCAGGCTGTCCTCTGCTGAGATCCCTGAGAGTAGCCTGATCTGGGAGCTATTTGGCTTCCTCTGCCTGGCACTGTCCTCTGCCAACCTCCAGGCCTTTATGTTTATAGTGATTAGCCTTTCCTCACATAAACTAACAGATCCCACCACTGTAAATCTGGGTGGCTTTCAGAAGAGTAATTCCCGAGTTTATACAATTAAGCAACAGCAGATCCACAGTTTGATCTTCAGAAGTTGCGTGACTTCTGTGTCTTTCTTGCTCCCTTGATAGACTTCTGCAGTCAATACAGTTTTTATGGTCACATGTGGAAAAAATAATCTCCTAAAGCACATTTACTGCTATTTTTTAGGAAGCCACATTATGAGGCTAATAAAGGAATGTGAATGGCATTTAAATACTAAACAGGCTGGGACACCATGTGTCTCATTCAGTAACCTGGGAGAGGAAGTCAACCCTCTAGTCTTGGTAGACAACCTACCATCAAATTCACAGTAAGATATTGTGCTGCTATTAAATATTCTTCCTTCTGTGTGCAGGACACCGCATGTGGGCAATGCTGATAGCCTTCAGGAGGTGATTGTGGTGTATACCTGATATTGTATAAATACAGTTGTCCCTCTCAGGTAATGGGCCATCAGAGCACACCAAGGATGTACTGCATTCATGAGAGCGCCTGGTAAAGACATTTATTGGTTGTCATATCAAAAGCAATCCAGCAGTATGAGGTTTGATAACTTCTGTCTGGAAAGATGTTGTGGGAAGTCACCATGGTGCAGACCACCTGTCTTCTGCCATCTCCACGGCAATAGGCAGGGAGATAATGTGCCAACAACTCTGGAAATACCGGAGCTGCTAATGTGAATGTTTTTGATTAAACTCTTTGTGCAAAGGCCATGTGCATAAACGCACAGGGTATGTGGAAACATTCTTAGGAGGGTGACTTCAAAACCATTTGCAATCTTCTGTTTACTATTGGCAAATGTTTCCAGGAGGCATGTTTATAAGGAGTATGTGTAAAATTTGGCACCATAGCTTAAGGGTCTATCCAACAACTGCTGAAGGGATGGCATAATACCTGCATTGTCAGGCTTGATAGAGTTAGAGATGAAGTGCTTCTTTGATTAGTATGAAATTAATTCAATTCTTGGCTACAAAATACTCATATTTGATGTTGCCCACTTGGAAGAGATGCTTAAATGGGTCAACAATGTTTTTGATAACATCTGCCAAGAGCATTTTGTTTCAGTCCTTTACAATTACTCATTTTTATAAATCATGCATCATTTTAAAGTATAACCCAGACATCTAAAAGCTATTGAAAATGAAAACCTAATAGCATTTTGTATTTCTTACATTCATAGAATCATAGAATCATAGAATAG
>NW_009934847.1:0-4263 GCF_000696875.1 Nestor notabilis
AAGGGAGCGAGTTCGTTACACAGGCGTCGTGTGTGACAGGAGAGCGGGGACCCTTCAGGGCATACCTGCGGTAGGGGTTTTGTAAATGCAGATGGTACTGCAGCTGTACTGGAAAATAGTAAGTAGGACAGGGAAACTTTTAACATCAATAAACTCAGCGAACAAGGGTGAAATTTCTATGAAAGTTCTTTTTCAGTTCTTGTATGTTAATTAGGACTTGTCCTGGGTCTCTTTCTGTTATCAGTATTGCCAAAGATGTCATCTGTATGCCTCAAAATGAGATTTAGGGTTTTTAAGAATCTGTGCAAGAGTGTAGATGTAAAAAAAAAAAAAACCAAACACCAAAAACTTACCAAAGAATAAGATTGAACAGTAGAAATGGAAACATACAAGCTCAGGTAGGACAATAGCTGGGCTTTTTAAACTTATAAAAGACAGCCTTTATCACCACTGGTAGTGTATAACCTAGATATCATAGGGTTGGAAAGGACCTTAAGATCATCTAGTTCCAACCCCCCTGCCCTGGGCAGGGACACCTTACATTAAACTATGTTGCCCAAGGCTTGTGTTCAAGGTCCAGCCAGCCCTGAACACCACCAAGGATGGAGCATTCACAACTTCCTTGGGCAACCTATTCCAGTGCCTCACCACCCTCACTGTAAAGAACTTCTTCCTTATATCTAATCTAAACTTCACCTGTTTAAGTTTAAACCCATTACCCCTAGTCCTATCACTACAATCTCTAATAAAGAGGCCCTCTCCAGTTATTATGAAGTCATTATGAAGGTATGCTGCTGTAACTATCTGTAATATTTACAGGGTTGAAGTAGCAATGTTAAATATAGTTTGTTTCCTTTAAGTAGCCTAAATACTCCTGATCATTGAGAACTATGAAGTACCAATGTGGAAACATTTGTCAATTTTGACAGAGTCAGTGAGTGAAATGCGCTCTCCCTTGGTTGTGTGTATACCTTTTGAGATTAAAATGCAGTCAAGAAAAAAATACTTTACTTGACTAAGAATGAATCAGTTTGGTTTTCAGTTGCTTGGGCTGAAGATAACTGAAGGATTATATTACTCTCCAAAATGGCAAAGTAAGGTAATCTACTAAAAAAGGTAATCCTGCTGTTAAACAGATTGGGGAAAACCATTGCAAGGGACTGTGATTCCACTGGGCACCAAAGAACCTGCCTTTGTCTAACCAGGTTTCCTTTAATTAATGTAAAAGATTTTGTAATGGCAAAGAAGTTAAAGCAGACAGAAATAAATATATATATATATATATTCCTCCCCCACTGAACCAATTATTTAGTGGGATTTGGAGCTGAAGAGCTAGAAAACAGATTTTCTAAACATCGAGATAGCAGCTTATGGCCCTGCAGTGAAAACCACTAGTATCTTCTAATAAATTCTCCCCTGCAGAAGCAGAATGATTATTAGATGCGTGACCAAGAAGATACTTGACACAATGTTCATGAAAAAATTGATTGGAGAGGACTGCAAACATGGCTTTCAGAAGTGACCATTGTCTCTTCTTTCTGTTGAACACATAGATTTGTAGGTGTTTGGTACTTTTGAAGTCTGAAGGCAGAGGTGTCTTGTCAAGTGGAAATTAACTTTGAAGTTACTCCTTCAGAAATACACTGGAGCTGAAGGCTGCTCCACAGCCTTGAATGATGGCTGATTTTCACTGGTTAGCCAGCAGTTCCTGCAAAGCTGTCTTCTTTGGTAGAAAATGCACATTTCAGCAGGTGAGCAGATTGACTGAGTAATGAGCAACTGGGTCACAAATTTCCAAGTCAAAAGTTTAAATTTAAAACCTAATGTTACCTTTAACTGTAGTAATAATTCAGGCAGGATTTAGTAAAGAATCTTGAACAAAACTATAACTGTAGTTACCCAAATTACCCAGCTGTTAATAACCAGAATATACTGTTCCTAATACATTGTAGAGGAACAAAACTGCTCAAGCAGTGAGAGGCAATGACTTAAACATCATTATGGAGCATCAGACAATAACAGGTATTTAAAATAAATCATTGTCATATCTGAACACATATAAAAATAATCTCTTTATTATGATTTTTTTTTTCTCTTTACCTAACAGTGTTATTTCTTAAGAATAAATATGAACAGTTGAACGTATCTTTCCTGGGCCTGCAATTTCATGTTTCTGGCCATAGCAGTGCTGTCATAACCAACTTCTTCCCTGGCTGCTTATTCCCTGCCCTACGCTGCTCATTCTTTCTGGGCAGCACAGTGGCTGGGAGGCCATGCTGCCCACCAGATGAGGGTTTGCCCATGTGGGAGTCATCACTTCCCACCCTCTTCAGCCTGGATGTTGCCAGCAGTAGCATTGGCTTCAGTAAGCCTCCTCCCTGCTTGTTTCTACCCTTGCACAATCCATGAGTTGCCTAAAACCCTCTGCAGAGCTGAAACAGGGAACAGATTTTACAGAAGAATAGCACGTTTAAAGACTGGTTGTTTTTCAACACTTGAGCCCATTCAACATGTTCTCCAAACAGTGAAGGAGGAGAGGTGAGAGTAGGAATGAGGTAAGAACCTGGGGCTGCTGAATGTCTTACAAAAAATGGTGTAGCCATCCATGTGTACCCTTCTGATGCAACCAGCTACCTGGAACATTGAGCTGCTGTACTCTGCACTGGAGCAGAGCTGGAGCTCTGAAAAAACATGAGCATCTGACTAAGCAGTAGCTGACAGCTGAGGCAGCAGCACCTTTGGCAGCTGTAGTTATTTTGGAAATGAACTTGTGACTACCCCCTAAACCACAGCTACTTCAAAAGCCAACCTTACCCTGAATCGGGAAAGATGTATTCTTTTGTTTTCCTACTCTGAGAGCATTTCAGGCTAAGAGAGATGAAATAAAAAACTTTTAAAGAAATTATACTGGTAGATGAAGATTCTAAACCAGTTTTAAATGGGCAACACTAAAATAATTGTGTAAGATGCTTTTTTTACCTCAAAACACTTTTATACTTTAAAGTAAAATAAACTGATTTTAAATTATTACTCTAATACAAGAGAGATAATAAACTCAACACCACTTACAATAAGCTTTACAATAATTGTCACATTATAATAAACTGGAAAAAAGTGAGTATGCAGTATGCAGTGATTTTTTTTTTTCTTGTGCTAAGTCCACTGCTTTAACCTTTAGAAAACTATTTTTTCAGATGTATGATGGAGGTTTCAGTCTGATAAACAGAATTCATTGCTTAGCTTTTAAACCAGTTCAGTAGGAGCTCTTTCAGGAAGACTGAAAGCCATCAACCTTTCACCTTCAACTCAATAAATCATATCCCATTTAATTCAGTTTTTATTCAATGAAATGATGTATAAAAACTTACAAATCTGAGAACTTAACTATACACAAAAAGATGATACTCAGTTTAAATGTATATGCAGAGAAGAGCTGTAGTTTGTGACTTGCCCTCTCCCGCCCCTCCCCCCAAAACACACACCATCTCCATTTACGATGGGGCACTTATTCTGTCCACTTACGCCTTCTGTTGGCCCAGTAATTGCTTGGTGGGCTTCACTGCTGCTGTCAGTTTAGGGTTTTAGACTACCAGCAAGAAGTCCGGGCATCTATATAAAATAATAAGAATCAACAACTTGATTTTGAACACAAAGATGCAGTGCTACCGTCAGCAGTAACTAAAACTACAGAATTCACCCTTTCAAGTTTTGCAGACTTTGTCTTGGCTTTGAAAATAATGGGACGCTCACAGAGCACAATTTGCCAGCCAGCACTACAGACTCACGTTAAAACAACCATGATCCCCTATTACTACAATGTCTCTGCACCACTTTTTCCTCTTAACTCATGCCATTAAACCAAATGAAATTGTGGACATTCGTTGCCTGGGTAAAAAGCTTGTCTCTTTCCTTCCATCCAGAATGACTCAAACCTACAGCTAACAATCCATGCTTGTGCTGCACTAACAATGGCACGATGCTCACCAGTATGGAATTCTCTAGTTTCCTTTGTAGCTTGGGTGACAACACTTAGCTTCTCCTCAACAGGCCAATAAAAATGCACACAGCTTGGGATGCTTTACATTTGATTAAAAATAACCGTACCACGACTAGTTTTGTCAAACAACTAAAAGACTTTCTGGGCTGAATCTGAGAGTAGACGGCCAGTTACTTAAAAAGGATGTGTGCATTTCTTTGCCTGTACCCAATATACACACAAACACTTTCTATATATATATATAAATCTTTATACATATACAGTAT
>NW_009934848.1:0-30022 GCF_000696875.1 Nestor notabilis
TGCCGGCTGGGTTTGAACCACGACACAGGTGTCTCCAAAATCTACCTTAATATTTTGTGATTTCATTTTATCTCTATGATCAAAAGAACATGATGTTATTTTAAAGGTATTAATCAAAATCAGGCAAATCTTGGAATCTTTATTATTCACTTTGGCAGTCTGGGTCAATTTGAAATAAGATCCAAACCAATTTTTTAGGAATGGTGCAAAGCAGAACAAACTTATACAGTTCTATGGGACTAAAAGAGATACATCTGAAGATCATACAGTAATACATGTCTCAGTGAGGTCATTCTCTATAATCTTTGCTATCTCATGAGGACATGGTAGGGTTCCTGATGACCAGAAAAGGTAAACATCAAAAAAGGCAAGAGGGGGGATCTGGGCAACTACTCACATCAGACCCCCATATGTTTATGAAGCAAATCATCCTGGAAGCCTGAAAGCACACGAAAGACAAGAAGACGATTGGGAATGGCTAGCATCAACTTACTGATAGCAAATCATGCCTGATTAACCTGACTGCCTTCTACAATGACATAACTTACCGTATGGGTAAGAGCAGAGCTGTGGATGTTTTACACCTTAAGTTTAGCACATGGTTTGACATTGTCTTCCATAGTATCCTTACGGCCACAGTGGCGAGAGATAGACCGGCTAAGTGGATAATATAGGGAATGAAAAATTGTCTGGACAGCTGGACTCAAAAGATCGAATCAGTGGTATGAAGTCCAACTGACAGTGTCACCAGAGCTATCCCTCAGCCTCAGCTGATGCTATTAAGGTCAATACTGCTCAATGTCTCTAACAACCTGGACTACGGAATGGACGGCACTCTCTGCAAATCTGTGGATCACACCAAACTGGGAGAGTGATCAATACACCAGAGAGCCATGCCGCTATTCAGAGAGGCCTTAACAGGTTGGAAAAAATGGCCTGAAGGGAACATTAATGAGCTTCAATGAAGGCAAACCAAGTCCTGTTATATGGGATGGAATATTCCCATACAATAGAACAGCCCTAGAACTGACTGGCTAGAAAGCACTTTTGAAGAAAAAACCTGGGGTCCCTGATGGACAAGCTGAATGGAAATCAGCAGTGTTTCCCTAAGGCAAAGAAGACCAACAACATCCTGGCTTGCAGTAGCAAAAGTACAAACAGAATATCAAGTGACCCTACCCCTCTATTTGATGCTTGGAGTAACAACATCTGGAGTACTGTCTCCAGTTCTCTGCACTCCAGTGCAAGAAAGACATGGACATACTAGAGCAAATTCAATGGAAGTCTACCAAGATCATGTTTAGCGGCTGCAGCACATGACAAGGCCAAGAAGCTGAGAGCTGTTCAGCCTTAACAAGAGAATACTCAGAGATCTTATTTCTGTTAATAAAAGAAGGACATCAAACTATTAGAGTGTGTCCGGAGGAGAGCAACCAAGATGGTGAAAGGCCTCAAGGGCAAGACTGACGAGGAGGGGCTGACATCACTTGGCTTGTTCTGCTTGGAGAGTAGAAGGCTGAGGGGCAACCTCATCCCAGTTTACACCTTCCTCAAAGTGGGGCAGTGGTGGAGGAGGTGCTGATCTCTTCTCTGTGTTGACTAGCAATAGGACACGAGGAAATGGAATGAGGCTGAATCAGGGGAAGTTCAGATTCCGCATTAAGAAAAGATTCGTCACTGAGAAGCTGGTTTGCCACTGAAATGGGCTACCCAGGGAAGCGGCAATGGCATCAAGCCTGCCTGAACTCAAGGAGCATCTGGATGATGTTCTTAGTCATATGGATTAGTGTTAGGCAGTCATGTGAGGAGCAGGGAGTTGGCCTCAATGATTCTTATGGGTCCTGTCCAACTTGAGATATTTTATGATATTTCCAATATGAAATTTCATGTCTGGAAAGTCAGAGCATGGAAGTAGAGACCTGTATTTCTTCACTAGTCTCCCATAAGCTGCTATGTCACCCTTGGCAAATTATTTGTGCTGAAGCTTACGTGTGACATACTGGTCTCATTTAAAATAGAGGCAGTATTTCCTATGCTTATAAGATCTTTTAAAATTCATTAGCACACATGCTCTATAAATGTAAAAAAGCACTGGCATTATTGCTACCAATAGTACAAGAATTGACACTCACTTCTTTCTTTACTTTTTGCCCTGATAATACTTATTCCTCTATAAATGTAACTTTTTACAAGGATAAAAGAATTTCATCTTTTCTACCCACTCTTATATTCCTGTAGATCAGCATAACATGCAACAAGATTTATGTAAAAAGGCATTATATAACAGACAGGTTGTGCCTCTGTTTTGACTTAACCTAGGTCAGTCATTTCAGATTGGCTCTAATTATGTTCTACTTGAAAACTTGACCACATAAGCTCTGGAATGTGTGCATATACCTGCACTTACCTTTCCCAATGGCAGCTAACCTGCTAAAATATTTGCTATACTGTTCAGTGTGATAAAAATTTAGTTAACGTAACGTCAATTTTCAAATTATTCCCTTACAAGATGAAAAAGATTAAAAAACCTAAAGATGCTCTACATGGGTATATGGAAAAAAATGGACAAGTAACAAAGTGATCAATTATGTTTTTTAAGAAGACCTAAACAAAAATAAGCTTCTTTGGGTAGTAGGCAAGAAATGAATCTCAGAAAGAGGCAAGCACCCTCTTTACACTGTAAGTATGTAATCATGCCCGTCACACAAGAAGGCTGAGCAGGTGGCAGTCACAAAGAGCCCTCCAGAAAAGATGTTGAATGTAACGTGGGCTTGTACTATTACTGTCTAAAAGCACAAATGCTGTTTTGCAGTCACTGTGCCACTGTGCAGTGTACTGCTGCTGTGTTGACCTTTGCTGCTGCATCCCAAGCAAGATAGAAGACAGATGAGTGCTATGTGGATCTTTGCATGATGCAGGGTGATCTTATCTTCATGTTATGCCCAGAATGTATAAAAACTATAGAAATATTGCACTAGTGACCAATGTCACTTCCCTTTGCCTGATCAATATGCATCCCTGTCACAAAAAGCCTTTAAGCCACAACACATGAAAGCAAAAGCAGACCACCTAGTATCAAGGTGCTTGCTTTGGTGATACAGAGAATTGATTCTCTGATGTTTTCTGTTATCCAGCACAGCAGTCTGCAGTCAACAGGATCCAGAAAGCCCTATTTGGTTTCCAGCTCTTGATCATAACACAATGACTGGAAAGAGCAAAGAACAACTGTAAATGAAAGAGCTATTTTCAATAATCTGTGTATAAACATCCAAAGAAGCCTTAACGGAAGACCAAAAGCAGCCAGCAGTAGCAAAACCAAAAGAATCCATATACAGCCTCAACTGAAAATGAAGAAGGAAACCACATTCAAGTAAGTCTTGCAGCAGCTGCTGTCTTGATCCTCTATCTCGTAGGAAAAGCACGAGAGGAACAGTTAATGTCACTTTTTTAATCAGTAAAAGTTGTTCTTGGAAAAAATGAAATGAAAAAATTCTGTATAGCTAATGCTTCCCATCTCCTCTGAACTGGAGAGGTAGGGTGGACTGACCTCCTGTCTTAAGGCCTTGTGAAGAGGAAAAGGACTTTTTGCAGCAACAGGTAGGCAATAAAAGATTAGGTTTGATCACATCTGTAAGTTTATGACATCAGACTCCAAAAAGTGAAATCCATACACTGCAAAATGTGCAGTGTGTGCTCTCCTTTCTCACTAATTAACACCGATTAGTAATTAGAAATTGGTTTAAAGGCAATTGCTCTTAGAAACATGGAAAGGCAGGTTTGAGCTGATTCTCAAATTTAAAAGGCCATTGAGGTGTTTAATGCTCTCTAAAGACACAAATCTGGGCAATGTCTGTCTCTAGGACAAAAGGGAGAAGAAGAGAGAGCAGTCCCCAAAACAAAGAATGTTTTCTAAGTTTGCCACATATCTGTAAACCATTTATGTTGACATGGTAAGCAGTAAGTACAGCTGAAAGGAAGACATGAAAGGGGAAAAATTCTTGTTTTCTCTACCTTCTTCCTCTGATAGGCCAAATGATAACAGTGACCATAGGGCAAGTTAAAGCAAACCAGCAATTCAACTGCCTTTCATTTGGAATTCTTTTGCAGTACCCTAAAGCTCACTGAGGTCAGCAGAAATAGGCTGGTTGGGCTTTGCTTCCAAAACCTATGCCACATTAGAGAAGTTTATTTTCAGCCAATTTTTATGCCAGCCAAAGAGCAATTCATGATGGAGCAGTCTGCAGCTGTGAATTTTAAGTAGCTCTTTTAAGGTCCTATCAGTAGGTCAAAGCCCAAGCAAAGTTATAATACCCATAATGAGCATAATCCTGTCTACTTTTACACTTGGTCTACATTTTGCACAAGATCTGACCACAGTATCTTATGTTCAGAGTAACTGTCTTAAATTTAGGGCTCAGATGCATTAACGAGTCAATCTTGATGTAACTGAAAGCTAAAGGTTACAAGGAGAATGGCAGCTTTGGAGCACTCACTGTTTTAGCCTGTGCAACTATGAGGTATATGGACTACCTTTGACCATTTTTCTCCTAATGAGGTGCCTGTGAAGTAATATTGGCAGGCAACTGGAGTGGCAAAACGGGTTAAACTGTTAGCAATCTCTGTTCCTCAGCAGATGTGCTGTGACTAAAAGCTGTTGTAAACTGCTACTGTGTCTGAACCAGGAGATACCCTGTTTACATATCCTAAATACATAAAAACGAGTTGCCATTCTCTCATTTGCTTTATGCCCTGCACCAATTCCCAAGAAATTTTACAGAACACCTCAGTCGAAATGAACTTGCAGAACCAGACCCAGATGGTGCACACAGGATATCTGTGAGTCCTACCTTAAATTTAAACGGGATATATATTTTAAGTAAGATTTCAAAGGAAACAGCCATTTTAAAATGGAAGAAAGTACATACATGATTGGTTTTATTTCGAGAAGACCTAATCTTAAACCATTAATTGCCATCATCTCTAATGATTCTTTGCATCACTGTAGTATTTTGGAGCCCTCCTAAGGACCAACACCAGGACTCCATTGTGCCAGCTACTATTTACAGTTATGAGAGAGTGATGATACTAAGGTATTAGAGCAATCCTATGAGAGGGCCAGATCCTTCTTGGCTGAGTGGCATCGGCTGCCTCACCTTAAAGAATGTTGAACTCATTCAGTTTAATACAAAAAGTATCTGTAATCAAATTAGCTCATAACTTGTAGCTCATCTCCCTTCACACCCAAAAATGTTCTTTGCTCAGTCTGGCTCAAAGGTAGCCTGTGCTGACATCTCATCTGTTTCTTTCATGCTGTTGTTATCACAGCACAATTTCCACCAAACACAGCTCCTTCCGAACTACAGGCATACTGGTGTTCTGCATAGTACGCTCCTTTTAACATTTATGCTATATAGGAGAATCTTACAGAAATAATTCTAACCACTGGCAGCATCACTGCTGATAGACAGTACATGTGGTATACGGCATTAGATCAGGGTACAAGGAGGGACCCAAGGGACAACAAACTCAAGAAGAATCTAAAAACACAACTAAAATATTTGAATTTTCAGTTAAGTGAGAACTATGTTATTCTCATGCAAATTATGCTCTGTGATGCTGAAAGGATAGAGAAAGAGCATTCAGAAGAGTATAATGAAAGAAACAAATAGCTGTGAACAGATGAAGGAGAAGCTGAAAGAGCTTCATATTCAGGGAATGAAAAAGGTGAGACAGAAAGGGTAACTTGCAGGATGTGGAATTCTTCCCTCCGTTATGCTTGTCTCCTCATTTCCTTGCCATTTCATGATTGGTAGAATTTTATTTGCATGAAAATAGGATGAGAATTCTGCACTGCCACATATGGAATGTGTGAAGAAACAACTAGGTGAATCTTGCACTGGATCATGAATCCTGCAGCTCTCATTTCAGAAAAGTTTAATTCTTCTTCAGGGAACACCACATACGTCGGGAATGCTGCTTGATCTGATGTTTTATAAGCACTGGATGAGTCCAGCCTGGTCCCTTAAAAATAGTAGTATTGGTTGTGATTGTCTTGTTTTTTCTAAGTAGCGAAGCTGCATTGAAGAAAAACTGAAATACTCTGAACATTGCAAAGAAGCATTATCTCCTGACCTTGGACAAATCCTTTCACTTAAAATGGAAAAGCAAAACAATGGAAAGTATTTGTAGGAATTCTGGATAAGGTCAGACTCTTTATCATCAGTGAAGAAATGAAGAAAAGGGATTTTTACAGGAAATAGCACACCATTCACAAACTCAATGAATAAAAGTGACGATAACTCAAGATGAAAGATCTGCCCTTGGGAGAGAGAGAATGCATGAATGACCTCAGGGATTCCTTCCCCATTTTCTGTGATTTCATATAGCAAAGTAGAACTGACAGAAGGAGTTAAAGTGAGGTCTTGGTTTCACAGTTAGTAACTGAGGTAGAGATCCCCCTGGCAATATGCCTGTTAATAATATGTTTTAAACGCTTTATTGATTAAAGCACAAAAAGATTGTGATGCATACAGAGCAGCACACTTGGCTTTCTGACAGTAAGCATTTCTAAGTCAGATAAAAGCCATTCAGAGAAATAAAGACATATTTTAAGTAATTTGAAAGAGTCCTAGGAGGCAGTACAACAGAGCTAGGAACTGAAGTACATACTGAAAAGGTGCTCTTGTCTTAAAGTGACCCTTGGTAGGCTGGAACTATGATAGAAGTTAATTGCTTTGGCAGAACACTTGAAAACAAACAGTAGCTTGTCCATCTCCCTCCTCTTCAAGGTAGAAAACCGGGTATAGGATCACCTGGAAACTCTCATTCCCATTTGAAAAAGAACCAAAATAAAGTCTTCAGAATCCACTTTTAATTCACATTGGAATAAAACAACCTAAGACTTCTGGAAATTTTCTAACAGAAAACCAGAGCTCATAATAACCTTTATTCCAATGGCTTGGTAGTTAGGGCATTACATGCCATGTTAGAAAACCAGGTCTCATTTTCTATTCTTCTATGTTTATTGAAAATGAAGAATCCCAAACTCTTGTCAGGCTATCGTTTATCAATGCTGGCCCCAAGGGTAGAGCACATTCATGGGGCAATAATGACTTAGTCTGACTTTACAGCTCAACACACAAATTTACAGTGTTTCACAGAGAGAGGCAAAAGTAAAACAAAGACTGCATACTACAGAATTTAGAAGGTTTTATCTATTATTCACATGCATGTTCATACAGGGCACAGATCCTTGCAAGTTAAGACCTGAGATTTTTTTTAGCTTTAAGACCACAGAGCCTCGTACCATCAGTTCTTGTCAACTCTGGAATCCTAAGAATTTGCAGGTGGGCTGGGAGAAAGAAGGGGAGAAGGGTGGCTGACCATATGAATGTGCATATGGACAATACATCTTAAGTAAGCCACCTTGCTTTCTCCTCCCATGATTATCAATATGAAGTTCACACACTGGGTGTGTGCCCTCTGTTGTCCCTATTTTATACAAGCTACTTGAAGGAGGATCTTGGTTCATCAGAAACGGAGAATGTTCTGCTAAGAGCTGCATAATGCCCAGAAGCCTCTGTGAGGGGCAATGGCAGAAGCAAGAATGGTGCTTTAGATGGCCTTTCTGCCTTGAACTCTTGGTGAGTATGTTCAGCTCACATCTGACGTTCTAGCTGTACATTAACAATCTCTTACCTGCAATGATAATCTGTGGTGGAAACAGCTATAACTAGATACCTTTCTACCACTGAGGCAATTGGTGCTCCTAAAAGATCTGCTCCCAGACAAATAGAAGTCAAAGCATGCTAGATGTCCAGGGTGAATAGGGTAGCTGAATCCTTAGATCATTAGGAATACGGTAGACTAATACTTAGATAATTGTGGTTTAGGAAAAAATACCATGACTAATTATTAAGCTCAGATGACTCAAGATACATAAAGTTGGGCACCACTTGGGGTTCAAATGGGAAAACTTAGCGTAAGGATCAGCTCTAAAGTAAGTGTCTCTATTTGATGTCACAGATGCTAAAACATTTGCCTTTGTTGTAAATGCAGTAAGTCGTGACTATAAACTTAAATATTCGTTTTGTTTTGTTTTTCTTAATATGATGCGAGCAGCTCATTAAAATCCATTGTACGTACTGGGTTAAAAACCTCCTGAAATATAAACAGCTTTGGCCAGGACAGGATAAACACAGTTACCTTGGCTGATGTTTCTAAGTACCTTCATGAGGCACAAGATTGGGATGAAAAAGCTGACCAGCACACAGAGGAAGGAGTACTGGCTTGCCATGAAAGTGGACAAAGCAGGACCTGCACTTGTGATGTACTAGTCTGAACTGGCTCCAGCTATCTGCTGCAAGATTTGAGATCCTTGGAGTTGAACTGACAGTCGAAGTATACTTTGCGAAGCAGGACCACATTAAGGCAAAAGAAAATAGATGATTCTGTTCCATATGACACGCAGTGATGTTCTCTGTCCTAAGCTACTCCATGGGAGAAATACCCAAATTGCAATTTCCACAGCTCACAACTCTAGTGATAGCTGTGGAGAGCAAATGGTCTTAGTGGACTGCACAACTGTGTCTCCAGGCAGGTAGCTGGGTACTCATTACAAATGGCTGGAAAGCTACTAAAAATGGAAGAGAAGCCATCTGCAGAAGTCAAATGATTCTAGCCTCAAGGGAAAATATAGAAGTAGTGAAAATACTATCTTAATTGCTGGTTATGTGCCATGAACATAGATAAACAAAACCCTGCATGTAAGCCGCTCTTAGGAAATCAGGGATGGAATGTAATATAGGTACACATATAACATATCCCAGCCTGGCAAAGTGGTCCTTGTTGGTGTGATTTTCTAAATGACTTGAAGTACTTCCTACATTACAGAAACAAACTAGGCAGAGGTAAACTGTAGCAGTAAGAAAGTCCAGGACAGTTTCAATGCACTTAACAGTTTATACAAGCACTTCAGTTGACAGAAAAATAATTTGTAGGGGTCCTGGGAGCCAGCTTCAAGGAAAGAGAAGAGAGCTACATCCCTGTATACATCCCTGTATCTTGAGGTAGGCTGCAAACAACCTTACTGATGACCCGAGAAGTCAGTGTCCAACGGCAAAACCTTAAGCTGTCCTGACACAGAATGAGATGAACATGCCTTGTGAAGGAATGAATTTCAGGGTAGAGTTTGGGTTTCTGAAGACACTTGCAGTGATGTCATTATGACAACATTAAAAGTGACTACATTTTTAAAGACAATATAAAAAAGATACCATAAAATTGCTTGGCTTTAAGAGCTGATGCAAAGAGTAGCTAGAGCAAAGCATTACCTTTGATTAGAAAATGAGAACTTCTTTAGTCTTAAGACCAGACAGTTCTGTAGTTCTGGTTCCTGAAAGAGCAGGTTTTCAGCTGCCTGTTATGTCTTTGTAAGCAGTTGACTTACTTGTAATGAGGCAGCGCACTGGCATAACTGATGCTATAATATCTATTTTTGTGTCCACAGTATTGAGTTCTATGCAAAAGAAAGTCTCAGGATATCTAGTAAAACCCTGTAGCCTTTAGAAGCAGAAGACAGCACCCAAGAGAGACTTAATAATTTACAACATATATGATAAAGTGCTAGACTACTGGATGATGCATCATTACAGTTTGTCAACTGTGGGACTGCTGGACTTACAAATTCTACCCAAGGCTGCAACAGCAAAAAGAGATTTGGAAACTGCATATATGAATAAAAGCAACTCCCATTGCTGAAGATGTGATACTGGTCAAAACATTTTGAGGATATGTGTATTAGTAGAAATTAGTGGAAATTTGGTACTCCTAAAGTTGTGTGTTGACACTAGAATGGCTTTTATTCAGGTGTGCAGGGCATGATACACTGTGTTTCAAACTGATGCTAGATTAGCACACTCCTCTCATCAGATAGGGCAGTCTCATGCTACAATGCTACGACAGGAAAAACAGTCCTGGCAAATAGGTTCTCAAGGACAAGAAAGTAAAGGAAAGTGGGAAGGTCTTTGTGACTTCTCCTAAGAAATACACCAAAAATATTTTCAGAAAAAATCATGTTGTACCACACAAAACAGAGATTTGAACATAATTTTAAGAGCTGAAGGCAGTGTTCAGCTAACCGCAAGATAAACCAGATGTTTAAGAAGACCTGAAGATACTGGTTGTGCCCTACTGATTTACAGGAAATGCAAGGTGTTCTGCAACAAGAGGGATATAAACTTATCTTACAGATAATGTTACGGCGCTGGTTTTAAATGCTTGGATGTGTGCACTTCTGCAGGATGAATGTGCACTTCCTAATCTCCAGAAGGCACACCACTTGATATCCAGTTTACAGCACCCACCACAGACCTCTGGCAGATGGCAGAACCTGACCAGAAGCCCACCTGGAGTACAGGTAAGGCTGTACTCCTTTCCACTCTTACAATGGCAATTGCCCAAGGAGAAGTAAAGTAAATGAGCTGTATGAACAGCAATATGGTGCAACATTGACTCATCAGAGAAAAGTCATTTGGTGCCATTTCTTTACTCAGAGTGATCTATACTCTGAATCCAAAGGCTTTTCTCTGAACAGGGGAGATAAAGGACAGGTGGAAGCCCTCAAGGATCTTTCTGAACATTATGAAAAAGGTTGGATTCATAGGAATCATTAGATGGCTCTAAAGGAAGGTTTCTTGTAGATCATCAGAGAAGACCAATTTCTCATCTGCCCCACAAGATCTAGATAAAAAATGCATCTAATAGTAAGGAAGGAAGCGTATCTTCTTTCCTCTGTTCAAGATTTAGCCACAAGTCACAGGCCTACACCATGACTAGGACACAGGCCCCTGTAAGAGTCAGTCTAAGCTACAGAGGTGACCAGTCTTGCTGTAGCAAAATGAGTGGCATAGGCAGACATGTCTGACAGCAGTCCTGTTTTCATGCAAGCTTATTCTTAGCCTTAGCTGATATTAAGGGTTATACTGATCATAGACATTTTAATAGCATGCAGCAAGTGACAGGGGACTAGAAATTATCGTCTCAGGGCTTGCAATTGACAGCATCTTTCATCAGACTACTAAAATTACGTAAAGTCATCTACTTTTCCTATTCTCCCAAGACTGCCTGCCCAAAGGTCAAAAATCACAGTCCATTTACAGAAGCTGGTAACAAAGTTTCCTGAGGAATTTTCCAGTACTTTCTAAAATAGCTGTTTAGAAAGCATCTTAAGATACATGGAATTTCATGGAAATGCCACTATACTTTTGGAAGGTAATAAGACTCCATTAGGAAAATAAATTGCGGATTTTATGAGCATCAGACATCAGTAGAAATAAACAAGTAGAAAAGCCCCTAAGTAATATGTCACCCACTCAGATCTCACTAATTGAATTTCTTATCAGCTGGAGTTAATGTTTTTCCAAGGAATCAGTTGTTCAAACAGAGCATGTCCACAAACTCTCAGCTCTTGGCTGATACCTGCTAATACAGGAGGTACTGAAGAGTTTAAGAATATATTTTGCAAACTGGATGTTTAATTATCTCCCTAAACCTATTCCTAGAGTCTATGTTCAGCTTGGAACTTATCGACCTGGTGTAACTAAGAAGCTTGTTGCTAATTATAACTTTTAAATTCTATTTGCCTGGACTCTTGTAAGCAGCGTGAGCTTATTTTCAGGTTGGATAATTACTCTTATCAGAGGGTGAGGCAGCAACACAGTGCGCTGTGTTGCTTGGTCCCTCTAAACCACACTGTACATACTGTTAGTGGCTGGCCAAACTCAGCATTTAGACCTAGAGGACTGGACTTTCCAGTGGTCGAAAGGCCCTTTGCACAATTTTTTTTCCTAACTTCCTGTGAGACTATGGATCTTATTGAAATTACAGCTAAAAGTATTAATAGCACCTTTAGAAAGCAAGACGAGTTGCCTCATAGCTTTTGTTAAATTAATTTAAACAGTGCAACATTAAACAATAAATCGATATGTGTCACTTGCTAGGTCTGCAAACTAACTGCAAATTAACGATTGTATATCATCTAACAATACAGGAACATATGCCCAGGTTTTCACATGAGGGAAAATATTTTACCTCAATATTATCACGTAATACCATTGCAGATTTATAACCCCGTGCCATTTCCTACACAGTAGTTGCATGCTGGCCTATGGTTAAGTGAATAGTTTGTCACTGGTGACAAGATACAAGTGATACGGAAACTTCATGATTATTGTCACCTACTGCAACTATTAGCAATCAACTGAATATTCAAAGTGAGGCTTCTGGTCTCCTAGAGATGGCCCTTCCAGATAGGTGTGGATGCTTACAGCCAAAGCTGAGCTTTCCAAGGGTTAGCAGGGCAGAGTTTGCAATGGACTCAATAGTTCTAAAGATACGAAATAGTGACCAGGAGGGAAGAGAGCAGGACTTTGTCCTGCCAGAATCTCTTCTGTGGATGAAGAATCCCAGTCTTCTTCATGTTACACTTATGGCCATTAGCCAAGCACAAGAGTGTGCTAGTGGGTTAACTGAGAACAGAAGGTAGAGAATTGTCTTCATTGTTCAACGTACTTCCTCATCTCTTCCACTCTCAGGCTCCAGCAACACAGAGAAACAAACTGTGCTTCAGTCTTGAAAGAAGCTCACTAGTCACTAGGGAAAGAACTTTCAGTGGGTACTAACATAGCTGCACAAAGGAAAGAAATTAATTTCTAGTCACAGTATTTACATTTCAATCAAAAGTACAGGAATTTTTAAGTAGGCAAATACAGTTGTTCATTTAATACCACATATGTAATGGAACATTGCTTTACACATCATCATCATCATCATTCACTTTTAAGCCATTAGGCAGGTCTGCAACATGAGATTTTTCAGGAATCCTACAGCAACACATACACACAAACACATACAAATCACATTAAGAAGTAGCTTGCATAAGGTGAGTAAGGTTAATGGCAAAAGCTTCTTTCTATGCAGAAGAAATTGAACATTAAAGCTGCAGCATTAGGAAAAAAAAGTTTAAATACAAGAAATGAAGTTGTACAACAGATGAGAACTTCACAAAATTGGTGACCTTTCCACACAGATGAAGTTAGGTTAAAAAAACCAAACCAAACCAAACCAAACCAAAACCAAAGGGACCAAATGAGACCAAAAGAGAACCTCCCCCCAACACACATACAGACAAAAGTGAGAGCACAACAAAGGAAGTGGAAGAAAAGTGTTACCCATAAGTAGCCGCCGTTTCACCCGCTTGTCCACATCAGCTACTGACGTGGCATTGTACTCAGAACTCTCAATTGCAGCCTCATCCTTCTCTAAAACACAAGTAAGGGACAAACATGGAGCAGTTGGTTAATCACAAGCCCAATTTTCCGCTGCCTAAGACAGTTTCTTGGCATGGCACAGCCAAAGTCAAGAAGCGAGGCATGAAAGCACTAAATCCCCGTTAGAGAGTTAATTCCCTTTGAGATCCCAGGAAAAAATTAAAGGGTGTTTAGGGAAAGGAGGAAGAAAGAGGGGGAGGAGGAAGAATGGTCAACTATGAAGTAATTAACCACATACAGGAAGCTGGATTCCTACTGGAGAACAAGACAGCTAACATGAGTGCCCCAGAGAGGTGTTAATGATGACAATTAAAATTCAGGGATTCTAGTTAAACCAACTACTAAAGACAAACTCTAAAGTGATTCAGGCTAATGGTGGCACCAGGATCTGAACGTGGTAGGCAGAAGAGTGAGACAGACAGAGAGAGCTAGAAGAGTCCGGTGATGGATGGGCACAGATGCACCATAGTCGTGTACACATTGACACATCGTGAGGAGAAACCAAACAACAGCATGCAAATTAAACAAAAACAACAACAAAAATAAACAAACAACAAACCAAACAAACACAAAAAAAGATCAATTTGGGCAGTGCTGGTTGCCTGCTTGTCTATGGAACACTACTAGCTAAACATTCAATGCTAGGAAAGATGTTGCAAGAACAGGGTTTAGTAATTTTACAAAGCATGCAGTAAGCAAGATGATGTCAGCAAAGGTGATTTTACAAGGTAGTCTCTGATATCCTACATGTAAGAGCTTCATACAGCATAATGAGGACTTTAGTTTGGTTATGCTTTGTTAGAAATACACAGAAACAGTCACAGGTGTGGGAAGAGATCATCAGTAAGTGAAATAAAAATAAAGATTTCTGATACAGGAAAGCAATGGAGAAGCAGCAGCTGGGTAAATAAAATGATTTATACAGAGAGGGAAATGCTTATTAGGAAAACAAAACCCAAAAAGCAAGTGGGGACTTCCACATGCAGCAAACATAAAAAAAAAAGGGGTAAGTCAAGCAAACGAAGACAAAATATGTTAGACAAAGGGTCAACAAGTATTTTTCTGGCATTGCAGAAGTTTGCATTCTTGCAGTGATGCCTGGAATATATACACCACTGAAGACAGCAAACACTGGAATCACTGAAGTGAGGAGGAGGAGGAGGCTGGCAGGTTTTGTTTGTGGCACACTACATGGTTGAGTGGTAGCAAGAAGTTGTTTTGTTTTGTTTTTAACAAGTTCTAGATGGGATCAGGCTGCAATAGAGGCTTTTGTTTGAGTTTTTTTATTTTGCTCTGTAAATAATTAATGAACGTCAGTTATCAGACAAGACAGGCAATCAGGAACCATCACCAGAAAGCAGGAATAAAAATGTAAAAAATAAATAAATAAAAATTTAAAAGTACTCTAAGAGAAAGAACTACTTAAGAGGAAGAAAATCAGCACAGGCAGTAATATGTGACTTACATCACAAGACCAAGGAATGTAAATGGAGTTGTATGTATTACATTACAAAAATGGAAAAAAAAAGTAAATGAGTGCAGTGTACAAAGCTTTTAAAATCATTTTACATGCTGAACAAAAGACAACATAAATCCAAGGATATCAGAGAACGCTAATAAACAGAAGATCGATTATACATTCAATAAAACCTGCTCTCAAGGCTCTTGCTCTGTGAATTCTCTGCATCTGGAACTGCCACAGGCTTCAGGGACGGTTAAACAGAGGGACTGGATGACGAAGCCCTCTGTGTTAATCAAAAGTACTAGCTGAGAGATCCCCATAAGCCGAGACAAACCTTGTGTATACACTGACGCAGAGTCCAGTGCTGAACCTTGTTTAGCTCTACCTCTACCAGCAGAATCCTCACCCTACCACACAATTTGTGCAATCAAACCCATCAGAAGTGAGTGAGACACTGGGCAGCCACAGAGTTTTATGCCATGGATCTGACCAAGGGATCACTAAACACTTCCATGGGTTTCAAGTGCTCTGCCTTGCAGTATTGATAAAGGAGAGAAAAGATGATAAATACGTGTCCATGCTTTTTTCACCTTAGGAAATTACTAGGAATTTATACCAATTTGAAATTAAACAAACAAACAAAGTCAATATGACCACAATGCTAATGAAAACCATTATGGATTTTAGGCTCTGATCTATGACTAAGAATTTCCAAATTTTAACTTCTAACTTGCAGTATGCAAAAATATCCTTTAGGGGGGAAAAAAAACCCCAACAAAAACACAGAGCAGAAAGAACTGGTGTTAAGCAAATAGTATATTTTAAAATCATAAATGTTTGCATAGCATCATCCAAGATGCTCCATCTCTTTAATGGTTTTGTCCTAATGATATTCTGAGTGAAAGCATATTCACTACACGTCCTGTAATTTTTAGAATCATAAAATATACAACAAAGAAGAAATGATTAATTTTTCCCACTAACAGCTTAGAAAAAAGGATCATTCTCCTCACCTTGCTTGCGCAAGGAAGTCTTGACTCATGAAAGTGAATGGAAGAGCTGAACTTTCATTCATCATTATGAATGTTCTATACCTTTTTACTTCCAAAATTGTTTGAGTTATGAAAAGAAAAAAGAGTTACACAGGAGTAACAAAGGGATACTTCATTAACAAACGTTTTGACAAAACACGCACAAATGCCCCTCTCTCTGTATAGCTTGACTTTAACTACTACAGTCAGGAACTGCTGTTGGACACTTCTCTCAGCAGTGGTGCTAACGCCTGTGAGATACAAACACACACGCGCACACATACACACATACATATGTGCACATATACATTTTTATGAGGAATAAAAAAGAAAATGTGTGGCAGAGAAGTACTTACCAATGCAGGTTCGGCCATCTGAATGTAGGGCATACTTCTGATGACAACCACACACAGGACCAGTATCTGTGTCATCACAGGTGTGTTGGCAGCCTCCATTCCCATAGTTACAGGTTACTAGTTAAGCCCCAAATGAATGTGTATATATGTATATATAAATAAAATGACAATGAAACCAATTAGTCTTGAGGGCCTTTCAGAATATAGAAAAGCAGTAACATACCAAGACATAAGGCAATGTAACATTTGTATTTGCAGTTATTTGCATTTCTTATTCTTTATGTCTCCTCTCCACCCCCTTATTTTAGTCATGCTCGTCTCACACCCTGATCTCAATCCATGCAGTGAAGAATAAAAGAGAAGGCAAAAAGAAGCAGCATGCTACTTTTCCCCCAGTCTATTTGTATTCATAATTTTAGTATGAGTGGTTAGCCAACTCCATCTCTTCATAAAAGCTGTATGCTTCATATCTGTGATGTATATGGCATGAAGAAATGAGTGGTCTGCTAATACGGATGTACATTTTCAAGTCTATAGATAGCATTTCTCTTTTCCTTCCTTTTCATTTTGTAAGTGGAGTTAGCAGAGACCAAACAGCAAAACCAGAACCATGTAAGTCTTGAAATCCACTATTTCAAGTACTGGTGCTCTTAGAGTAGAAGACTGTTTAAAAATAAAATGGGAAATGTGGGGGTTTATTTGGTTGGTTGGTTTGGGGTGTTTTTTTTGTGCCTTTTTTTTTTCTTTTTTCTTTCTTTTGGTTTGTTTTGGTTTGTTTTCTTCTCTGAAACAAAAAATACATGGTTGTTATGGCCCTGTAGTGCACTGGCCTCAACTAGGAAGGAAACACTGGAGATGTCACTTTTAACTTCCAAGCACACAGTGCAAAATGGCTTAGAGCAATTAAAATGTCCTCTGGTAAAAAAATACTAAAAATATATTACAGTCAACATTCTTCATGACAGGTAGAGTTTTAAACTTTACATGAATTAATAGATAGATACAATTTCCTTTGTCATATAATGCATTTAATTTCTGACTAATGAGACTAACCAGTTTTCAAACATTAAGCTGGCTATTGCCATAAACAGTGCCTCTCATTTGCCCCTGTTCCATTTAATTATTTGTAGTCACATAGCTTGATGCTGAACAACACAATTCTGATCTGACTCAATTCTGAATTCTGAATTCAATTGACTGTCTTTACATACAGGTAATTTGGACGAAGTTCTTTATTGCTATATGCATACTAGCAGATACACGAGAAAGCCAATATACCATTATTCAGTTGAACCATACTCATAATTTCAGAGGACAAAATTTCAAAACTTAATTGTTTTGAAATGTTACATTAATTTAAATACTGACTACAGTAATTTAAATCCTGACACCTACTAATCAGAAGGAACCTCCTCACATTGGTCTTAGCAGAACTTCCCTTCTAGATAAGAGACGTTGTAAAAAGAGCCAGGGTAGTATATTGCTATATATCTATATACAGTAAAACTAAGATGATGGTTCATAGGACTTTAAAATCATGTATCTAAATCTAAACTGAGGTTCTACCTAATCCAATAGGGCTAAACTCATACAATTTCCCACTGACCTCAGTGTCTCTGCTTTAACACTAGCTTCTTAAAATGGAGTAGACTGGAATCTGCAGTCACAGTAATTAAGTCTAAAATATCCCACCTCTGGTGCGAGTGTCCCAGTGCTGAATAGCCATACCACTCTCAGTAATCACTGAAGTATTTACCTTAAAATGGACCAGTTCTAAGAAAAGCAACCGAGGGAGACCCATCACAGCATACCCAATAGATTTCCCACTAAAACCTCCTGCCAGTGTGGGAACTGCAATTTACACCCACAGTCCCTGAAGTCTCACAGAGATCATAACAAGACTCATCCATTTCCCAAGTGCGTACAGACCAGAAGCCACTACAGGTGAAAGTATCTTTGGTCCTTCACATTGCACACTTTGAATAAAATCTTTGTGTCATTCAGAGATTGAGAGGGAACAAACTCATGGCCTAGGGGTAAGAACAATCCCTGAGAAGAGGGCCTGCCTGGATTCCCACCTCTCCTCCAAGTGGTCTATCCAATTGGAAAGAATGCCAATGAGAAAGATGGAAAGCAGCCTTAATCCACATTCCCTTCTTGAAGCAAGATATTTAGGGCACTAGGCTAGAAAGTGGGAATTGAGGGTTCAGTCTCACTGGACGGAGGGAATTGAATTCATACCCCAAGTCGTAAGAATCCTAAACTTCCAAGGAATTACATTAAAAAAGCCCCCTAAGCAACAACCATCCTCAGGCATTCTTTGTCCTTCTCCAGTTTTATAACTGAAATATTAATTTCTTTTTGTGAAAAAATACATGAAGCAAACCATTCTGCTTTGCATCAAATGGGAGCAAGATTTCATTTCCTTCAGTACACAATAAATTTTTAGCTTTTATTTTTGATGCAAAACAAATAAATCAAAATTTTATGTCCGTTCTCCACTCTCAAACCTCCTATCCCAGGGAGGTTTTCAGTCAGGTGAAAAAGAATTCTTTTCCTCAACGCTAAGCCAGGTCTTATTCACTTCTTTTTGCCCATTCTTTGACTTGCAATTTTGGGGATAAATCTTTTTCTTGTGGCTCTCTCTCTATGCCACATTATGTGTCCAGCAGTTACTTCTTGGTTAATCTGGAGGTAGATGAAATACTGGTTTGCAGCTTAGCTGAGAACTAAAGGAACAGACAGAGGTTGTTTGAACCGGCTGGGTGCAGCCTGATTGCAAACATGAGCTCTCTTCTGCCAGCTGTGCCTGGGATGTGATCAAGCAGGGGCAGTAAATGGTATAGAAAGCATCTGCTTGCAATATCCACAGTATTCAGCAGAGCTAATCCAGGATACAGTAATTTCTGCCTACCTATCCTCCCCTACTTCTTGACCCCATATGGCTCTTGGACTATGTGGAGGTTCATTCAGTGTTTCTATCCCTGTTGGACTGCAGTGCCATCACAAATTAACTTAAAGGTGTTGTTCATGCCAGATGTTTAAATACATTTCTAGCCAACAGTATTTTTATTGTGGATTTTAAAGTGCAATCAGCAACAAAGTTGGTATTTTAAGTAACTTGACTGCAGTGGTTATTTTTGGCGCTCCTTGCTGAAAGCCTCTGCTGGCAGAGATGAAAATACCTTAACACTGTCACTCCTATACATGTAATATGAAGGGCTTTTCCTTACTATATTTGTCTATAAAAATCACACTAGATTGATGGGTTTTATAGTAAATCCTGCAGAATCACACACTCCTTTTACAGTTTCCCTTGATACTAAAGTTACTGGTTCCTGTTATATACCTAGTCAATGAACACAGATGTAGGTCAGTTCCTTTTCCTGTCTCATACAAATATTAGTAAATCACGTTTTGAAGGATTTGAATTTCTGTCTAGACTACAATTTATTTATTTTAAGCAACTTGAGCCAAAATTCTGGAGCTTGACAGCTCTGCAGGTGAAATTGGTACAAAATGCAGTTGTGAAATATGTCATTTCAATTTTCTTCCAGCCTCAATTCTGTGGCAGTTACACGGTGAGAAGTTTCTCTTGCTTAGAGAAAGAAAACCAAAATTACTCAGAAGCTAAGGGACATTCAGATCTACCCCGTTTTTGTCAGAAAGCATTAAAGTAAAAGTAATGAGAAATCTCAAAGTGTTCTTTTAAAAATTATTTCTGATACATTTGGACTCTACAGCTTTGCTCTGTGTGCTCATTCAGACTCTGTGACATTAAAGGGGCAAATAAAAAGAGGCAAAATGGTACATTCTGACACACATCACCTTCAACTATTACAAATAATTTTACAATGAAGGAGATGGAAAATTTTTTTTTCCTACCAAAGGAGAATATATATATATACATTAGAACTCAGATATACTTATCCCCAAACACAGCAGACTTAAAACCAGAGTAACACTATTGCTTTTGACACTGCTTCAGCATTAGTGCATGTCTTAAGTGCAATCAAAATTCTGGGCTCTTCCCTACAGTGTGAGAAACACCACTGTACAACTGGCTAAAACCAGTGTCTCATAGAGAAGGCTTTTCTTGTGCTGGCTAGAAACATGAGTAGGAACAGCACATAGGCCCTACAAAGATGCACACCAGCTGTGTAATGCTGTTGGCTGAGTTACCACTGTGTTCTCCCAACACTGCTCCTACTGTGAATGAAGAGCTATGGGGGGGTGGGGGGAAGCACCCTGAGCTGAATCCCTAACACTGGTGCTTCAAAGTGTCTTCAGACTAGATTAATTCTTTTCACTGACTATAATGCTGAGGCTCTTGAACTGGAGAGCCCCCTTTCAGGGCCTGCAGGCTGGCAGCATGGCATGATCTCCCTAACTGTCTACCTGCTCACCCTGTAAGTAGCAGCATCTATACAATTTTGCTGGGCTGAGCTAAACTTTCCTAAGAGACAGCTTTGTATGTGGGTCAGCGTTTACATCCATAGAAATATATGGACTAGTCTTGAAATGACACTTTGCTGATGGAAGACAAGAAACAAATGTCTGGAAAAGGAATGACATCTCAAAGAACAAAAGCAAGTATTCCACTAAATAATTATATTGATGTTCCAGAAGATACAAAATACCAGAATTCTGCCTTACTCTGCAGCCTAAATCCTGCTGTCAGTGTTTTTCTGAACTTTCATATAACCCTTTTTCTCGTTTCTTCCATCTTACATGTCCACAACAAGGGGTATTTGAAAACATATGGCCAACTATTAAATCTAGTATGTAGTACCTACCAACTCAAAACTCCCCTAAAAACAATCATGTCCTGATCTTGTCTGCACGTGGACTGAAATATGTACTATAGCTCAGATGCCACAGAATTTGCAACAAGCCAAATCTTCTGGTTTTGTAGCATGGCATTCTGTGATAGTTTAAACCAGCACATTTTAATTCCAAAGAAATTTAGAACTGCACTGCTTTTTTTAACTGTTAGGACATTAAATATATAATTTATATAAATATATGGGCATTTCTTTCTATGTTATAAAGCTGTGTACACAATATTGCTTACATTATTCATTCTACTATGGCCTTACATTTTAACATTCTGGACATCTTCATTCAGAGAGCAAACAGTTGCATGAGAACATTGTCAGCAGGAGCAGGATTTTAAAATCTTATACAGATATAGAAAGAGAAGGTAATTTTCCATGTTTTTCCACGGTAATCAGGAATCAAATTCACTATTCCTAAGTCTCTTCTTTCTGCTGCCAGCAAGTATCTATGAAAATCACTGGCAAAGCATATTCTTCTTCTAATGGCTTCTGTACACAGAAGATGGTGGGTTGCCACTGCTTTGGATCTAAAGGTTGCAGTTCTTCTGAGGAACTATGTATGGATCTGTATGATTCTGCTTGGTGTATTTCTAGATGATCTCTTGAGGTCCTTTCCAGCCTCAATGCTTCTGTGTTTTCCTGGTGTGGTGGGCCATGTGGGGGTGCATGCTTAAAAACTTTACTAAGAAACCTTTAAGGCTGCAAAATTAAGCACTCAAAAGATACAAAATACCAGACTTATGGTACACAGACTTACTGTACCATGATAACCATCCTTAATGACAAATGCAGAAAATAATCCTGTCCTACTCAGTGCACAGTAGAGTTGGGGAATGACGTCTGTGGAAACAGCTGGAGAAACTTGTCTCATGGAGTAGTAAATCAGAAATGAGTAGTAAATCAGAAAGGGACTGTCAAGAAAGGATGGTCTTGTTCAGACACTGAATAGAGTCATAAAAACTCTTACGTATCTTTGCCCCACAGTGGAATTCCTGCTTAGGGCTTGGCAAGCCACTTGAATCACATCTATTACAGGTTACTAATATTATAGTCCTTTCTCCATGGCATTTGCAACTACAGCTGGAGCTAGTGGAAGGTTGGCTTTGATTATACTGAAGTGCTATAAATGGTGAGCTGGGTTCTGGGTGTTTCTTGTTAATGATCTATCACTACTAAATGACTTTGACGTTACCACCTTTATATTAATTTTCCATTTGTAAGATAGGCAAACTAATACTTTTTAACTTGACAGGAATGTTCTGAAAATACATTACAAATGCCTACAAAGCACTCTGATATTACAGGAATGAATATCATGGGAAAATCCATAAGGAAATTTAAACTTTTATGTTCACAATAGGGTTTAAATACTGTGCAGCAGGAAAGGCATGACACTGAATTATGGAGAGGAAGCTTGAACAAAAGCCTGTTTAATGAGCACTGACCATTGTGTATAGTGAAGGAAGCAAGACAGCAATAGTGACTGCCTTATTAGCATGTGATGCTACGACCAGGTGATGTGTGATCATGTAATTAGGATGTAATGACTATCTTGTAATGCATGCATAAAAAGTAGGGAGTCTCCCTCCAATTTTTTACACTTTCTAACTTACTTTAACATCTTTTTTTCCTTTGAGGAACACAATGTCTTACTTCTAGTGGACTTGGGACAATACATCTGAAAACCTCACCCAGTATTCTGATTCAATTTCAAACTGGCTGATAAAAATTCACCAGTGAGGTATTGGTTTTCTGCCACTTGTTCACACGAGAAAATAGAGAAGCATGCTCTGACAAACCCTGAAAGGCACCGTCTCCTGGAGGGACCATGATAAACCAGAAAAAAAGAGAGGGATATGGGGATATACTACTGATGTATCAGACCCTACCAGTGCCTGGTATACAGGACTACGGACCTCATCCAGGCTGACAAAGGGCAAGTGATGACTCTTCAGCTCTCTGGCATAATTGTACTCAGTCCTTGCAAAGCTGCAGCTCAAGATTTAAGCCAATTCCACTGAAATGGTTAGCTGTGAAAAAGCCTTTTTTTTTTTAAATTCAAGATTTGGTTTCAGAACTAGAGTCCCAGGCTATCTGGCTACAGTGTTACACTTTGCATTTGGAAGGACTAGAAGCACAGTTATTTTAAATAAGACTATGGCACATTTGCAGAATGTGCTGTGGGTTTAGGTGTACTCTGCAGCAAGCTGTGCAGCCTTGAAAAACTCACCATCCCTACTTAGAGGTCTGTCAGCAAAAGTCCGGTATACTTCTATAATTTAAACACTACGGGGCATAGGATAAATTCAAGTTTTTCATTCTATTAAACCTTGAGGCATTTAGATACATTGTTCTAGAAAAAACTCTAATCCTTCTGTCACCATCTCATTATGAAAAAGGGTAATGTAATTCCTAAGGAGCGTATAAATTTGTGGAAACAAATAATAACATAAATAAACATCCTTTCCCACTTTACCAATGCAGCTGATGTTGCAGTGTCATTAACAGCACGCAACGTTCACTTCTAATAAACATTGAGAAGGAAAATTATAAAGGCAATTTTTCTCTGTGCTTTTGCCTTTGGCCTTGTATAGCCTCTTAAAACTGAGGAGCAATCAGGCTGCCTATTATCCTGTGGCATTTCTTGATGATATTCAGTGATGATTCTTTTGACCTTGTACTTGGGAACGAATATCACCTAAGTGTGTTTACACGGATCTCAGGAATTAAAAAAATGAAGTGGAAGAAAAACTACCACAAAAATGCTGGCCCTACGCAAAGCACAAAACACGCTCCATGTCATTTAATGCACTTCCTCGGGTTTTTTTGTCTCTCACAAAGCTACCAAGCAAGAGAGTGAGATACTGGGAGTCAGAGCTAACATTGACTGAAGCCATGAGAAAGACATGCTTCTTCCTTTGTAATCACTGCTAAGTTACAGAGGGTCAATTATTTTAACCTGTATAGAACAATTCCCAATTTTGTGGGCTAATGAGTACCTATAACTTCATCATCCCAACTCTGAGTATACATCGCTCAGGGTTTTTCTTTGAAGATACAGCTTCCTGTTTTCCAAGTAATAAAAAGAAAAGTAGTGTGTGGGCAATGGTATCAGGACTCAAGCAAACATTTCTATTCTTTAAAAAAGAGAAATTCACATTCTTAATTTGATAGCTTTAGTGGGTTTATCATTAGATCCATTACTAGATTTATCAATGGATCTCTCGTTGTGGACCTTCAAAATACTGCAAGCCAGAATCCTCTATGCTTTATTTGTTTTGCTTTACAAGGAAAGCTTGGCTCCCCTCACTTTTCTGCATTCATAGGAAGGTAGAAAAGCTGTTACCAGTTTGCCAGCAGAGCCACAGTCAACATTCTATTATTCAGTGCCTCTTATCCATCCCAAGTGCACCTTCTACAGCAAACCCACACTACTAAAATTACAAATCACCTTCAGCCAAAACAAACTTGATTTCTTGTTTCTGGAAAATAACAACAATGAAGAAAATAAGACATTTTGGGGCATTTGAAATTTAATCTTCATCTACCTACATTTGCAGTCCTTCTGGTTTTTGGCAAGTTCAAAGCCAGGCCTACATTCACAGGCAACCCCACCTTTGGGCGTCTCCCGGCAGATGTGTGCACACCCATGATCTTTGTTCATACAGTTCATACCCTCTGTAAGAAAAAAAGAAAGAGAAATGGAAAACATTAGTACTGAAATAAAATTATAAAATAAGTATACACATCCAGTTCTCCAGTAATTTTAATTGTAATTTTTATTTTGCCTCTGGACTCTGTTCCATAAGCCAAAATAATTCAGCTGAAAAGAGGTATACAATCAACAAAACAGTGTAATATGGGACAAACCTCCTCCGGGGCAAGTACAATGAGTACTGCTGTGGAATACAGAGTGTCTCTGCTGCTTGTAGAAACCCAGGACTTGTGATTTTCATATCCCATATCCATATTCTAATCTTTCATGAAAACATCGTGGATTTAAAGGATACTCCAGAAAGTTATGTGTCCCACAGGTAATTATCAGGGTTGAATAACTGAGCTGTTATTTTTCCCTTGTATAAATTTAATGGTTGTTACTGTCTGTGCATTTTCATCTGCCTGTTAATGTGCTTTATATTTTCTAGCACATAGAATCCACCAAAGATCATATCTGAGCATTTTTATTTGGATCTGTTTCTTTGTTATTTGTTATACATCTCAATTATCTGTGTCATCCACTGTAAGTGCAGCCCACCTCCGACTCTTCGAGTATACTAAACAAAGCGTAAGAGCTGTTCAAAAAACGTTCAAGAGCCATAGGTGGATTCTTGTTACTGTTTATACCAAGGCATACTATCAACCAGGTCTTTCTTAATCATCATAGGGCCAATTTTAGCTTTCCAAACCATGTAAGTGATTTAGGTACTGCATGCGCCTTATGCTCTTAAGATGCTTTCATTACTGAGTTAATTCAAACCCCACATATTCAGAGAAATCTTGAACTCAGTCCTTATGGGTCAGCATCTAGCATTCCTTGTGTGAACGAAGGCAAGCTAGATTTGCATTACAAAGCCTTCTCAGACTTCCCTTTGGATATCTGACCTGGAAAGGAGAGACAAATTCTCTGAGAGTACACTGACAGAGAATTCACAGGGTAACTCAGCTTACCACTGTGAAAACAGTGTGTATTCTCCAAAACACTGGTGCATGCAACATCAGCATGGACTCAGCAACTCATTTGTCACTTTGGAACATGGCTACTCCTACCTATTCTGGGCTAATTTCTCAAAACAGCTCCAGTGTAGAATGTTCAACTTAAACCTACAGTGACAATGGACTGTAAAGAAACATTTTCTTCAGGGCTGTTGCGAAGGTTTTGCTTCCAAAGCTGTTTTCACAGTCACTGCCATCCCTTTTTATTCCTACAGAAACATGAACATACCTGCCACCCTGGCATCTACACAAACTGCCTTTAGGTTGACGCTGGTCTCACACTACCAAATACTTGAAACCAAGTGTCAAGGCTCTATGAGGAATTTGAACAAAAGTTTCTCTGGATACAAAATCGTTCAGGTACTACAAAACTTTATGTACAAACTTTTGAGGAGGAAATGCTATAGAAAGTTAACCAGAGATTCCCTCTGGTTAACAGAAGCTAACAGTTCAGGAGTTATTTGCACTGCTTGACTTACCTCAGTAAGATTTATATTTGCAGAGCAATGAAAAACACACATTACCAAGGTATTTTTGTTCATTTCTCCTACCAGAAATAATCAGGATCTCAAATCTCACTGCCTATGAAAACTAGCATTATAGACAAAACATACATTTCTCTCTTCTAAATTCCCCTCTGCATTGGCCTTGATGAGTTTAAAAATTTGCCAAAGCACAAAATAAGTTATTCTCTGTAAACTGTAGCCTGGACAACGAATGCTATTGGAAGATATAATACATACTATACACTAGAAACTATACACTATACTATATATCGAAGTGATGTATGAATGTTTTGTTTGGCTGAACAGATATAAGAAACCTGGGAACAGCCTTACTGAAGGTTTTGAGGCGTTTTATAATCTCTTTCTCTCCACTTCTCCCCACAAAGGATTTCAGACACAATGTGTTTGACAAACTGCATTCCTGCACACTACGCTATGTTCAGAAAAGGATCTGGGAAAGATAACACATGGCTGATTGAGTCACACTGCTGAGGCAATGAGAAGAGAGGAATTAGATAGATGAAAGAAGATATTTAATGGCCCAGAAGTGTAACGAAGCAAGTGATTTTCAGTGTTTACTTACAGATACTGAATATCTGCCATTGTTAAAATCACTTGGAAGACAGAAACTGTGCACTGCTAAAAATGTCAGGGGAAATCAAAGATCAGCAATACTGCATTTTGAAACAAAACTGGAAGACAAAGCAGAATATTATGCTGGTATTTGTGTGTAAGAGCACAGGATTTCAGTTACTGTATTAATCATCTCAGTTATTGTATTTATCAAGCAGTTGGAGCGGTAGAAAAACTATTTCAGTTCCATGTTTAGCTGTAGAAGAACACCACAGAAATCTCCTAAGCTTGAAAACCATTATTTCAGTAAATGTAAATTTTGTGGTGAAATTAAAGACCATTATTTTTCAGTCAAGAGCAGGAGCTCATCCACAACAGAACTTCTCATTTATATTTTGGTATATTTCCAAACCCCTAAGAATTACCAAAAAATTCCTGAACAAAATTTTGCTTAAGCCTGAAAAAATATTTAGATAAAAATGCAGCAAATAAATATTCTGGCTTGCTTAAAAATCTTTAAAAACAAATTTGTGCTAATTTGCAAATAGTTTTAATAATTTGAAATTTTCATTTTTCAGCAAATGCAGTAGTTGACCAGACATCCCTGCATCAATCTACATACATAAATGATTCATGAATCATATACTTTTTTTGCAAGCTGTCTCTTCAGATAATACTGAACCTTATACGATATAGCATATAAATTGCACAAAAATAGAAAAATATGCTGAATACCTTCCTAATACTAATGGCTGTACAAATGTATATAAATAGGAGAGACAAAGAGCCCTAAAATTAATTTGTTCAGTATTCTCTTTAGTAGAATATGGTCCAAAATGGCACAATCAAGGCCAAACAGATTGATCTGTAGAAATGGCTGAAAAACTAATAATTCAAGTAAAAAACATGATCATGGAAAAATTGGTTGGGATTCTCCCACTCATTTAAATACGTTGGAAGTTTTTCTCTTAATTACCATAAGCCCCAATTCAGCAGAGGGGCCCCAGCACCAAGAGGAGCACCCTGTGCCTCACGAGTTGCCCCTTCCTAGAGCTGACCAATGTAATGCAGAATCAGTGAAGAGAGAGGAAGCACAGCCTGAGCAAAATATCAGGCAATGGATCTTCCACCTGAGCCTTAACCAGGAAGTATTTGCAGAACTACATTCTTTACTACACAGACTTGTGGCTCCCCTCTCTCTCCCATCATGAGCACAATGACATCACTCTGGTTTTGGAAACAAGAACTTGTCCCTAGCTGCTTCTCTTGATTTTTGCAGTGATATGTTTGTCCCAGCTTCTAGAACTGATGTGACTATGGGTCAAATGAAAACCACAGTTCCTAAATCAAGGGAAAGACTAAATGTTGATAAAAGTGAAGTCTGTGCACCAAAAAATCCTTAATTTATTGTCATGACACTAAAATCTACAGTGTTGAAAGGTTCTAGGATTTTTATGTTAGCTGTTAAGAAAAGCAGAATCTTAATTCTATATGCTGCTACTCAAGGTAGTCTCTAAGGCTAGCACAAAAATGGGTGCATATTCTCTTCGGCACTGCTGGCAGGCAGCAAAAGAAGCTTTGCAAACACAGACACATTCTCAGCAAATTCACCTTATAAAAATAAAGCAAACCAGAATCCAGTGGAAAATACAAACAGAAACAGAAATGCCACTTAATAAGGAAAACACTAATCTAATTAAACTAAATCCTCTCCCAGCGTTTTAGATATGACTTGAGAAATTCTCTCCCATTGCATTCCTGGATTTTCTCTCACTTTCATTTACAAAAGATTGTTCATGGGAGAATGGCAGACATTGTTATATGACCCACAATCCACACTCATTTTTGTTCCTGGGCTAGGAGAGATTTGGGTATAAGTCTACTGCATTAACCCAGTCTGCCATCTAGTTATCACAAATCTCTTAACAGTGCTGTTCTGCAAAATGTTCAGCCTGATACAATGACCTCTCCTTTGTATTATGCTCTAAAAATGTTTTCAGCTCAGTGGCTCTGAAAGTGCTTAAATCAGGCTGACTGTGACAACTAATGTACTGACAAGCCTTTATTTTTCATTAAGACTGCCTGTTCTCATCTTAATTAAGACTTCTAGCAATTATTTTACTCTGTGTTTCTTCATTTATGCTAACACTATCCTCTATGTTGTCATAATTTCACTCAGTCTGTATTTATATTGCTATTTTTTATAACTTCCACTAACTTTCAAATAAAGATGATGATTCCAAACACTATCTGAAAAGGACTCTTTACAATGCACTAAAGATATAATACAGTAATACTTTTCAGAATATTGTCAGACATAAATGAATGTGGTAAGAAAATACAAGAATTCTTGAACTTGACACACAGAATCATAGGGTTGGGTTAGGGTTGGAAAGTACCTTAAGATCATCTAGTTCCACCCCCCTGACATGAGCAGGGACACCATACACTAAACCATGTCGCCCAAGGCTCTGTCCAGCCTGGCCTTGAACACTGCCAGGGATGGAGCATTCACAACTTCCTTGGGCAACCTGTTCCAGTGCCTCACCACCCTCACTGTAATGAACTTCTTCCTTATATCTGATCTAAACTTCCCGTGTTTAAGTTTAAACCCATTACCCCTTGTCCTACCACTACAGTACCTAATGAAGAGTCCCTCCCCAACATCCTTATAGACCCCCTTCAGATACTGGAAGGCTGCTATCAGGTCTCCACGCAGTCTTCTCTTCTCCAGGCTGAATAGCCCCAACTTTCTCAGCCTGTCTTCCTAAGGGACATGCTCCAACTCCCTTATTGTCCTCGTGGCCCTTCTCTGGACTTGCTCCAACAGCTCCATGTCCTTTTTATGTTGAGGACACCAGAACTGGACACAATACTCCAAGTGAGGTCTCACGAGAGCAGAGTAGAGGGGCAGAATGACCTCCTTTGACCTGCTGGTCACGCTTCTTTTGATGCAGTCCAGGAAACGGTTGGTTTCTGGGCTGCAAGCGCACACTGAAGCTGGCTCATGTCAAGCTTCTCATCAACTACCACCCCCAAGTCCTTCTCTGCAGGGCTGCTCTGAATCTCTTCTCCACCCAACCTGTAACTGTGCCTGGGGTTGCCCCGACCCAGGTGTAGGACCTTTCACTTGGCTTGGTTGAACTTCATGAGGTTGGTACTGGCCCAACTGTCAAGTGTGTCAAGGTCCCTCTGGATTCCATCCCTTCCCTCCA